>NW_024070190.1:40976474-41254324 GCF_014754425.2 Oryx dammah | reverse complement strand
CTCCCGGGCTCCAGAGCACAGGCTCGGGGGCTCACAGGCTTCAGGCATCGTGGGCTCCCGGGCTCTAGAGCACAAGCTCAGTAGCTGTGGCATGTGGGCTCCATCGTTCTGAAGCATGTGGGATCTCCCCAAACCAGGGATTAAACCCATATCCCCTGTACAGGCAGGCTGATTCTTAACCAGGTAAGTCCCTTCACTTTTTCCTGAGTCACTCTGACTCTACTATGAATTTTACAGAAACCAGACATTTTTTGCATATCTAGATGTAAAAAATGGATAATATACCAGAAGTTAACGAGAACAAGGCTTCTGTTACATTATTAGAGTATTATAGTAAGGGAACATTTAACCAGTTATCAATATTCCCAGGTGGTTAAAAAAAGAGCAAATGATATGACTGTATCACTGATTTATCAAGTAGGGTTCCTGAACTAAACCAGAAAATGACTACTTTTTTCTCAGTTCTCCCAAGAATGGTACCAAACTAGCACTATTCCACATATACAGAAGTTAAGTCATTACACAGAATGCAGGTCTTGGGGCATTAGGGCTTAACTGTTTCTTGAAACGTCAGTTAACCAGACTGTAAAATGAAGCAAGACTATTTGTTTACTTACAAGACAATTCCTAATAAATTAAGAAATAACAAACTGTTTGCAGAATGCTTGTTTCTGTGTAGAGAGCACCTTGTGAGAATATCTACCAGAAAAATCCAAAACTCATGTGCTAGTTTTTATAAGTGAAAGTGAAGTCACTCAGTCGTGTCTGACTCTTTGCGACCCCATGAACTGTAGCCTATCAGGCTTCTCCATCCATGGGATTCTCCAGGCAGGAATACTGGAGTGGGTTGCCATTTCCTTCTCCAGATCTTCCCAACCCAGGGATTGAACCCAGGTCTCTCACATTGTAGGCAGACACTTAACCATCTGAGCCACCAGGGTCTCATCAAAAGTCACTTATTTGATCACTTCATCTGTCTGTTCTTAAATTTGTTGTTCAGTTGCTCAGTCATATCTGACTCTTTGTTCTTAAATATTTTCCTTAAAAATTGATTATTTCATTATTTTGTCTCACCATCCTTTTCAATGGTCTGCCAGTTAACCTTCCCCAAAACCCACTTTATCATACCTCTTTCTTGTTGAAAATAAAATGATAAAAGATAAGCAAACAATGAATTGAACATAAAGCCCTCAAATAACTTACTAGAGTAGCTTGGGGTAGTACAGAGTACATGGCTTCTTTGGGGAGGGTTAAGTTTTGTCTGGCTTTTAAGTCATTGGGGTTTACATCCCAAACAGAGAGACACCACTGGGTCCTCTTTGAAACAGTTACTTAATATCTCTAAGTCCCTATCCCAAATCTTCAATAAAGTAGTTTATACCTTTCTCAGCTTGTGATGTGGTATTTATAAACGCCCTGGCACAGAATATGCCAGCTGGAAAGACTATCAGGAAATACCAATTAAACTCCTATCACTGTAAGCTTTCCTGAATCTTTGCTATCCACATCCTTTCCCACTTTGGCTTGATCTTCAGCTTCATCCAAACACATCTTTTCACTGCAATTGAATAATTCATGCTCATCTTCCATCCTAAACTTTTGAGATTTTTTCTTTCTTGGAATCCTGCTTTCCTCCTACTCAACAAACCAAACTCTATCTATCCAATTCTTTCATTAGACCTTCCTTGCTGCTGCTGCTGCTGCTGCTGCTGCTAAGTTGCTTCAGTCTCATCCGACTCTGTGGGACCCCATAGACGGCAGCCCTCCGTCCATGGGATTTTCCAGGCAAGAGTACTGGAGTGAGGTGCCATTGCCTTCTCCAAGACCTTCCTTAACTATCATTTTTATAGTGATTTAACTCTTCTTTGAAAAACTCTAGATGTAGTCTATTAATTTTTTGACATTTTATCATAAAATTTTAGAGAAGGTAGACTAGTGTTAGGCAGTAGACTCATTAAAGTGCTATTTAAGTTCTGGCAGTAAAGTAAAACTGGAATACTTTTCTACCTTGAAGACCACCAAAACGAAGAAAGGCACAGACTGCTGAGTCTCTGAAGGTAAAGTATTTCACTGCTGAATATACAAATATACTCACATTTTGACAAATTCTGTTCTTTGAATTTGAATACACTAGCACAATATTTAGTAAATGTTCTACAAGTAGTAGATATTTGATAAATACTGAATTGAATAATCAAATGCCATAATTTACATAACTTTCTTGAAGGAACTAAAAAAAACTATCAAGGGATTCTTTTTTATCTTTAAGTTCTTTTATGTAATAAGAAAGAAAGTACTGTAATTTTCAGTTACATTTGATCAATGACCTCAGATTATATGTGCACATAACAAAAAGAAGTTGTAAACAAAATAATTCATACAGAATATTAAGATTTTTAAAGAAATAATAATTAACGGATGCAATGTTTCTATATGAGTGATAAACATAAATGTTGAAATATAAAAGAAATATACCATCAAAGCTATTTTTATCAAAGATAATAAGTACAAAAACTGAAAGTTGTACACATTTTCAGGTGAGAGTTTCAGATATTTTTTCTTATCTCTGTTTATATAAATCCAATAGGGATTAAGACAATTTAACATTTTTACGAATCAGCAACTTCAGGAAAGCTGTACTGTCAAATTAATAAAATGGCCAGTTCACAAATCATTATAAATATTTAAAGAACATAAATATGAAGGGCAGATGTGATTCCCAGAGGAACATTCTATGTAACTGAGTGATGACAAAATACTGAGTGTTTAGTCCCACACTGTACTTAAGCCGGCTTCCCAGGTGGCCCAGTGGTAAAGAAGATGCAAGAGCCGCAGGTTGGATCCCTAGGTCGGGAAGATCCTGTGGAGCAGGAAATGGCAACCCACTCCAATATTCTTGCCTGGAAAATCCCATCGACAGAGGAGCCTGGCAGGCTACAGTCCATAGGGTCCCAAAGAGTTGGACACAACTGAGCATGCCTATACTTAAAATCCAGTGCTTCTCAAACTTTTCCACTTAAACAATCCTCCTAAACAAAATATTATTATAAATCCTCCTTGATAAAATATTGCTAGGAGAAGGAATGTATAACCCTGTGAGTAGCATAATATAAAACTAAGCCACATTTCTAAATATCTCACACTTTATCTTAAAAATTCATGCTACAAAAAGATATGCCACAGTCATTCTTTGGCTTTGCCTGTCTTATGACACATAATCATGTACTCTAAGTAATATATTTGGCCCATTTGGGAAGCACTGACTTATTCCAGTGTTATGTGTATCTGAAAAATATTTTCCTAGATTAAGATACTGGAATAACTTCATTTTATAATGTCAGGGATAAATAATAGTGAAAATTATTTGACATATTGTGAATACTAATTATATAAAAGGTATTTTTAGGTTTTTAATATATATCTTAATTTTCAAAATGTAAATATTAAGTCAACTGTAGAAAAGAAATTTTTCTTTACTTCAGAAATTAAACAGATTAAACAGCTATCCCAAGGGAATTGCTGATTTTTAAGTTCCCTCCCATTGATATCTTTAATTCTATTCATAGCTTTAATTTTGTTGCCCATTCATTTCAACTTCTATACCTAAGTTTCCCTTTCTCTCAGTACCTTTTTATCAGTTTAAGTAATTAGCTTTTTAAAATTTACTTTGTACACATTAATACTCTAGTATCAATCTTGATCTTCTTAAAATATTTCCTCACTCCTTGCTTCTTAACCACTTCATTTTACAATCTTAAAGTAATGAACACAATAAAACTGCCCAGTAAAAACTGCTGCCTTAACAGTAAGTTTACTCTAAGCCCTACTGTCAAAATGTTTATGATACTAGAGGCTACTTCAGTATATTTTTTAAAAGCTTTGGTGATTTGACATTTTAGATTAAATTTAAGGTTGAATCACACAGTGTTTTTAATGTAAATATTTAAGTACATTAAAAACCATAGGTAAACAATGCCACTAACCATTTTCCAGCTTGATTTGCAATCTGCTCTTCTAACTTCTGCAGCTCCAATGTGTAAGCCATTATTCGAGCATTGCACACCATGAGATTCTTAACTGCCTGCAAAATCTGGCCTTTTTGAGTGCTCAAAGAAAGGAGTTTCCATATTCCTTCTCGTATTCGAATTTCCAAATCCATTTTTTCTTGAATGCTGCAGTTCTTAGAAAAGAGAGAGGGAAAAAACTCATTTTAAAAGGCAGAAAAACAGAACAGTATTTCTTTATATTCCTAAAAAATGAAAAATGTACTATCTAGTATTATAATTTTATAACCAGAAAGTAATAAAGTTTTAATATATGATAGTATAAAAATTGTTAAATACTCTGCAAAATCTTAATTTCTTGCTTTATTAGAGAGCCTTTATAATCTACTAGAAAAACAGAACAGAAACAAAAGTGAGAAATACTATATATTTTTACTGTAATTGTACAAGTTTGAATAGTGTCCCCCAAACATTCTTGTCCTCCCAGAACCTCAGAATGTGACCTTATCTGGACAGTTTTGCAGATGTAATTAGTTAAGATGAGGTCATACTAGATTCATTTTGGCCCTAAATCCAATAACTATTGGCCTCATAGCAAAATCACACGGAGAAACAGAGGGACACACAGAGAACTCTATGTGAAGATGCAGGTAAAGACTGCAGTGATGAGTCTACAAGCCAAGGAACACCAATATTGCCAGCAACCATCAGAAGCTGTAAAAGGCAAGGTCAGATTCTTCTCTAGTCCCTTCAGCAGGAACATGGCCCTGCAGATACTTCTGGACACCAAAACTATGACAGAAAAAATTTCTGTTGTTTTAAGCCATTCAATTTTTGTACCTTGTTATGGCAACCTCAGGAAAACAACACAAAAATATAATAACCAAGGTGAACAGTATAGCCTATGTATGTTCCATGTAAGTTGCACTGTGAAATGGCAAGATATTAACTGATGATACTGAATTAACCAAGGAAAACCTTTCTAAAAGAAGAGATGTTGAATAAAGGAACTAAGGTTTAGCAGCAGAGAGGTTAACAGGCTATTTGTTAGAGTAAGCAATGTAAATAAAATCTCAGAAGCAAGAGAGTCAAAGCACCGTACTAAGAAAATGTCAGGAGCTTTAGCTTCCTGAACCAGAGATTTAGAACACAGTTTTGTATACATTTATTTTAGTTTTAAGAGTCACCATGAAACTACTAAATTATTTTAGTTCTGAAAGTCTTTCTTTCATTCTGCACAATGATCTTATAACATCCTGGCTCTAAAAGCAAGTTTCAGATATAACATCAAAATTCTATAAATTGATATGTACTCTCATGATTTAATTCAGTGACTTAAAAAAAATTATAAATCACTAGATACTCTTTGTTATTTTGATGTTTGGTTGCTAAGTTGTTACTTTTTACTATCCTACAAAGGTGTTAATGCTTCAGTATGTCTACTTCTAAAAATAGAACACCTTGGTTTCTGTGGTTAAAAAAAAAGAATGCTATAATTTACCTTTTAAATGAAATAAAATCTGTATCAAAAATATGAATGAATCTAATAAAGTTTCAGATACTGCAAAGACAATCTTTTTTAAAAAGCAGAAAAGTTAGAGCAATAGTCTATCAAGATTCAGTTCAGTCGCTCAGTCGTGTCCGACTCTTTGTGACCCCATGAATGGTAGCATGCCAGGCCTCCCTATCCCTCACCATCTCCCAGAGTTTACTCAAACTCATGTCCATCGAGTCGGTGATGCCATCCAGCCATCTCGTCCTCTGTCATCCCCTTCTCCTCCTGCCCCCAATCCCTCCCAGCATCAGGTCTTTTCCAATGAGTCAAATCTTTGCATGAGGTGGCCAAAGTATTGGAGTTTCAGCTTTAGCATCAATCCTTCCAATGAACACCCAGGACTGATTTCCTTTAGAATGGACTGGTTGGATCTCCTTGTGGTCCAGGGACTCTCAAGAGTCTTCTCCAACACCACAGTTCAAATTCATCAATTCTTCGGCGCTCAGCTTTCTTTACAGTCCAACTCTCACATCCATACATGACCACAGGGAAAACCATAGCCTTGACTAGACGGACCTTTGTTGGCAAAGTAATGCCTCTGCTTTTGAATATGCTATCTAGGTTGGTCGTAACTTTCCTTCCAAGGAGTAAGTGTCTTTTAATTTCATGGCTGCAATCACCATCTGCAGTGACTTTGGAGCCCAAAAAAGTAAAGTCTGACACTGTTTCCACATCCATTTGCCATGAAGTGATGGGACTGGATGCCATGATCTTAGTTTTCTGAATGTTGAACTTTAAGCCAACTTTTTCACTCTCCACTTTCATCAAGAGGCTTTTTAGTTCCTCTTCACTTTCTGCCATGAGGGTGGTATCATCTGCATATCTGAGGTTATTGATATTTCTCCTGGCATTCTTGATTCCAGCTTGTGCTTCTTCCAGCCCAGCGTTTCTCATGATGTACTCTGCATATGAAGATTACTCGAAAAGAAAAACTGCAGATGATTTGACTATCCAAATCCATCAAATGTACTATTCACATGCAGAAACAGATTTGTTTAATTATGTTCTGTAATTACATCATATAATCACTATATAAAAACCTTCTTTTGTAGCATAACTCAAAACTGATGTACTATATAAATGTAGTCATTTGCTACTTTTCCTTCTTTACACATGACTGAATTTCAACAGCTCCATCTCATCTTGTTATGACTTGTCAGTCCCAAAGTAAATTCCTTTTTAATGTAATTAGTTATCAATTATAAGAATTATCTGTGTGGCCCACATGTCTATAGAAATAAACTCTGGCAGGCAGGTTAGTATTGGAGAGCGCACTTACAGAGCAACTTGAAACTGGGATGAAAAACTACCCCACAACTCAAATATAAACAAATACCATCTGGTGCCATTAAATTCAAGTTTTCTTTTTAAATAGTAGAATGAGGCAGCCAGTTGAACTAGCACAGTCATTCTTAAAGCTGGCTATACATTAGAATCACCTCAGGCAAAGAAAAACAAACAGGGTTTTTGGAAGTGGAATCTGCACATTTTTTGTTATTTTTTTAAGTTCCTTTGGTGATTCAGTGCACAGTCCAGGTAGAGAACCAGCACTGGACTTCTTGATATTCCCCAGCAATCTAGAAAACTGCAGAAACCTTAAGGCACCAGCAGGTGGCCACAAAAACACTAAGGAATTGGTTTCTAAGGTTTCTATCCTGTAAATGAAGATTGTCTCTCTTCATCAATTATTGATCAAGACTTCATAAAACTGGAGAGGCTTGGAGTAGAGTGGAGAAAGGAAATGTACAGTCAGGGCTTTAAAAAAATTTACAGTATTTGTAAGATTAAAAGTTCATTAAAGAAATGAGATACAGCTGGCAGATATTAGAATTCTAATGCAAAGGACGGACTCATTGGAAAAGACCCTGATGCCGGGAAAGATTGAAGGCTGGAGGAGAAGGGGACGACAGAGGATGAGATAGTTGGATGGCATCACCAACTCGATGGACACAAGACTGACCAAGCTTCGGGAGTTGGGTGATGGACAGGGAAGTCTGGCATGCTGCAGTCCATGGGGTCGCAGAGTAAGACATGACTGAGTGACTGAACCGAACTGATCCTTTAGATCAGGCTTCCCAGTAGCTCAGTGATAAACGGCCTGCCAATGCAGGAGACGCAAGTTCAATCCCTGGGTCAGGAAGATCACATGGAAAAAGAAACGGCAAACCATTTCAGTATTCTTACTTGGAAAATCCCATGGACAGAGGAGCTTGGGGGACTACATACAGGCCATGGGGTCGCCAAGAGTTACAACTGAGTTACTGAGCACACATATCCTTTAGAGCAGGGGCAGCTAACTATAGTTAACCCAGTGCCTGTTTTTGTAAATAAAGTTGTACTGGCGCACAGTCACGCCCATTTCCATTGTCTATGGCTACTTTCAAGCTACAAAGGCATAACTGAATAATTTCAAGAGAGACTATGTGGCCCACAAAGCTGAAAGTATTCACATGTGTCCCTTTACAGAAGCGGTTTGCTGATCCCTAACCCGGCCAAATTGACATCCATAGTAAACTGTGACCTCACCTCCCTTACTCTACAGTGAGTGGATGTGGATCTTGGAGGGCTTATACAAGTGGGATAAATTAAGTGTATTTTTTTTTCTGGAGTATAGTTGATTTAAAATGTTGTGTTAGCTTCTGTTTTTAATGTATTCATGGAGAAACAAAAGGACCAGTTTTGCACTCTCCATGCAAGTTCTCTTACTGTAGTATATACTATATGATCTTTGGGTCAAGATCCCCTGGAGAAGGAAATGTCAACCCACTCCAGTATCCTTGCTGGGGAAATCCCATGGACAGGGGAGCCTGGTGGGCTATAGCCCATGGGATTACAAGAGTCGGACACAACTTAGCAACTAAACCACCACTACCAGACTAGAATGTACAGTACACATCTATGCTTTATATACAGAGAAAACATCTCTGGTCAAGGAAACTACTCTAAGAAAAGCTTCATGGAGTCAAAGGATTTGATTTTAGTTAAAAAGGGGTACAAAGTGCTCCAAGGCTAGGAGTGATGTCTAGTGCCAACCACAGTGAGAACAGTGATTGTATAATGACAGTCAGCATTCCATGGAGATGCTTACTGACCTCAAAGAGAAAGAGTAGGCAACTAAAATCATATTGGTAGAGTCAAGACTGACTAGGGCACTGACATTCTAGGAATCAGCGAACTAAAATGGACTGGAATGGGTGAATTTAACTCAGGTGATCATTATATCTACTACTGTGGGCAGGAATCCCTCAGAAGAAATGGAGTAGCCATCATGGTCAACAAAAGAGTCCGAAATGCAGTCCCTGGATGCAATCTCAAAAACGACAGAATGATCTCTGTTCATCTCCAAGGCAAACCATTCAATATCACAGTTATCCAAGTCTATGCCCCAACCAGTAACGCTGAAGAAGCTGAAGTTGAACGGTTCTATGAAAACCTACAAGACCTCTTAGAACTAACACCTGAAGATGATGTCCTTTTCATTTTAGGGGACTCAAATGCAAAAGTAGGAAGTCAAGAAACACATGGAGTAACAGGCAAATTTGGCCTTGGAATGCGGAATGAAGCAAGGCAAAGACTAATAGAATTTTGCCAAGAAAATACACTGGTCATAGCAAACACCTCTTCCAACAACACAAGAGAAGACTCTACACATGGACATCACCAGATGGTCAACACTGAAATCACACTGATTATATTCTTTGCAGCCAAAGATGGAGAAGCTCTATACAGTCAACAAAAACAAGAGCAGGAGCTGACTATGGCTCAGATCATGAACTCTTTATTAATAAATTGAAGAAAGTAGGGAAAACCACTAGACCATTCAGGTATGACCTCAATCAAATCCCTTATGATTATACAGTGGAAGTGAGAAATAGATTTAAGGGCCTAGATCTGATAGATAGAGTGCCTGATGAACTTTGGCATGAGGTTCATGACATTGTACAAGAGACAGGGATCAAGACCATCCCCATGGAAAAGAAATGCAAAAAACCAAATGACTGTCTGGGGAGGCCTTACAAATAGCTGTGAAAAGAAGAGAAGTGAAAAGCAAAGGAGAAAAGGAAAGATATAAGCATCTGAATGCAGAATTCCAAAGAATAGCAAGAAGAGATAAGAAAGCCTTCTTCAGCAATCAATGCAAAGAAATAGAGGAAAAGAACAGAATGGGAAAGATTGGAGATCTCTTCAAGAAAATTAGAGATACCAAGGGAACATTTCATGCAAAGATGGGCTCGATAAAGGACAGAAATGGTATGGACCTAACAGAAGCAGAAGATATTAAGAAGAGGTGGCAAGAATACACAGAAAAACTGTACAAAAAAGATCTTCACGATCCAGATAATCATGATGGTGTGATCACTCATCTAGAGCCTGACATCCTGGAATGTGAAGTCAAGTGGGCCTTGGAAAGCATCGCTATGAACAAAGCTAGTGGAGGTGATGGAATTCCAGTTGAGCTGTTTCAAATCCTGAAAGATGATGCTGTGACAGTGCTGCACTCAATATGCCAGCAAGTTTGGAAAACTCAGCAGTGGCCACAGGACTGGAAAAGGTCAGTTTTCATTCCAATCCCAAAGAAAGGCAATGCCAAAGAATGCTCAAACCACCACACAATTACACTCATCTCATATGCTAGTAAAGTAATGCTCAAAATTCTCCAAGCCAGACTTCAGCAATATGTGAATCGTGAATTTCCTGATATTCAAGCTGGTTTTAGAAAAGGCAGAGGAACCAGAGATCAAATTGCCAACATCTGCTGGATCATTGAAAAAGCAAGAGAGTTCCAGAAAAACATGTATTTCTGTTTTATTGACTATGCCAAAGCCTTTGACTGTGTGGATCACAATAAACTGTGGAAAATTCTGAAAGAGATGGGAATACCAGACCACCGAACCTGCCTCTTGAGAAATCTGTATGTAGGTCAGGAAGCAGCAGTTAGAACTGGACATGGAACAACAGACTGGTTCCGAATAGGAAAAAGAATACGTCAAGGCTGTATATTGTCACCCTGCTTATTTTACTTATATGCAGAGTACATCATGAGAAACGCTGGACTGGAACAAACACAAGCTGGAATCAAGATTGCCGGGAGAAATATCAATAACCTCAGATATGCAGATGACACCGCCCTTATGGCAGAAAGTGAAGAGGAACTAAAAAGCCTCTTGATGAAAGTGAAAGTGGAGAGTGAAAAAGCTGGCCTAAAGCTCAACATTCAGAAAACGAAGATCATGGTATCTGGTCCCATCACTTCATGGGAAATAGATGGGGAAACAGTGGAAACAGTGTCAGACTTTATTTTTTAGGGCTCCAAAATCACTGCAGATGGTGACTGCAGCCATGAAGTTAAAAGACGCTTACTCCTTGGAAGAAAAGTTATGACCAACCTAGATAGCATATTCAAAAGCAGAGACCTTACTTTGCCGACTAAGGTCCATCTAGTCAAGGCTACGGTTTTTCCTATGGTCATGTATGGATGTGAGAGTTGGACTGTGAAGAAGGCTGAGCACCGAAGAATTGATGCTTTTGAACTGTGGTGTTGGAGAAGACTCTTGAGAGTCCCTTGGACTGCAGGGAGATCCAACCAGTCCATTCTGAAGGAGATCAGCCCTGGGATTTCTTTGGAAGGAATGATGCTAAAGCTGAAACTCCAGTCCTTTGGCCACCTCATGCGAAGAGTTGACTCAGTGGAAAAGACTCTGATGCTGGGAGGGATTGGGGGCAGGAGGAGAAGGGGACGACCCAGGATGAGATGGCTGGATGGCATCACCGACTCGATGGACATGAGTCTGAGTGAACTCCGGGAGTTGGTGATGGACAGGGAGGCCTGGCGTGCTGCGATTCTGGGGTCGCAAAGAGTCGGACACGACTGAGCGACTGAACTGAGGACACATGAGAAAAGCATGCCTCTAAATAAGGGCTTGCTATCAAGTCAAACAGAAGCCTTATTTCATAGGGATTTGAAGTTAGGTTGATAAGACTAAAGGGCTAGGGCAAGGCTAAGAAGGAAATAGATGACTTAAATGTGAAAATTTAGATAATGTAGGAAAACAGAAATATACTAAATTTTAAGAGCTAGAATGGCACACAATGGAAGAACAAAGAAAATGCCAGAGCGGTGGAATTAAGCACTGACTTAAAAAAAAAAAAAAAAAAACGAAGCTGGCAGCTGGTAAAAAAACAAAACTGCATGAATCCAGATAGAACCTCCACCCACCTAATGCATATAGTTAAACCTTGTTAACCGAGAGACTGCAATGAAAAAGACTGCAAAATGGCACATATATTCTTTCCAAAAGAAACTGTGTGTATTTTATAGTAAAGTCTGGAAATTGTTAACAATTCTCATTCTGGGGAATAGAACTGGAGAAAGAGTTCATAAATTCATGTTTCTATGATTACTTTTCTGTAATGAGAAAGTATGCCTTGAATTTTAATTTTTATAAAGACTGCAAAAGCTTAAACATTTATAGGAAAAGGTAGGTCGCTGCTCCAACTATTCAGATAAATGGGACAAAGGTAGTAACAAAACCAGTCATCTTCCAAGCATGTATGAGTGCTAGGTACTGCTAAGTACTTTAAGTGGAGTCACTCAGTCGTGTCCAACTCTTTACGACCCCATGGACTGTAGCCTACCAGGCTCCTCTGTCCGTCCATGAGATTTTCCAGGCAAGAGTACTGGAGTGGGTTGCCATTTCCTTCTCCAGGGGGATCTTCCCGACCCAGGGATCAAACTGGGGTCTCCTGCATTGTAGGCAGACGCTTTTACCATCTGAGCCACCAGGGAAGTCCATTAAGTACTTTAAAGAGGTTCTCAAATTCCAACAACTCTCTAGAATAAGCAATTTTCCCATTTCACAACTGCAGAAACTGCAACTTAGAAAAGACAGCTAACTTATGCAAGGTTCCACAACAAGCAGAATTGGACTTCAAAGCCAATATTCTATGCTGTGAGTAGGGACAGATAACTCTAATGTTCAAGTAGAGAAGTTATACTAGTGAGTGACCAACTCAGAATCTTTGGGCCTATCCGTATCTTATGGCAGGTTCATTAACATCAAAGGAAATACAAAAATTCAGTGTTAGTCAAGTATAAAATTTTTTTACTGACCCTCAATATTCCTGTTAGATTACAACCTATTACTATTTACAATTTTTCTCCATGATCCAAACAGAAGGGATTCCACAACGCAATTATCTTAATTTGTTGCTACCTAAGAAATCATTAAGTATTGTACTTTCCTACATGTAAATAATCTCACCTTTATGTATATTTAAGTATTTCTTGTCATTCCACATAAAACTTCTTTTATGACCTTATTCTCATCTCTTTTGTACCATTCCAAAATACCGCTGCTACACACAGCTCAATAAGTACGCCTGATCGGCCCCACCAACACCTATGTGATAAATGCAAGAGCCTCAAGGTACCACCAATTCACTAGAAATCAAATTAAAAAAAATAATAATTAGTACAATAGAAGTGAAACAGAGCAGGACCCTTAAGGTCCCTGCCCGCCACGTCCTCAGCTTACCTTTTGGCCTGTGAAACATCTTTAGCCTAACAATAAGTTTAATCAGAGAAGTAAGAAAATACAGAAGCAAAGAAAAGCTTGAAAACAGGACAAAACAATAATATCAATAATTTAGTCAGTAAGGAAAGTCAATGCCATTTAGTTCCTTCCCAAGGGCTATAGATAATATTCTAAACCATATCCCATGAGCTGTCTTATGGATACTGAAACTCCAACCAGGAGGAACAAGCTAACTGTTAATACAAGACCAGACAGTAGCCATCACAGAAGCTGCCATAACTCCAAGAACTGGTCTCAAAGAAATGGGAACAAACCTACCCTGGAAGTGAAGCTTAACTATACTGAAAACAATCAAGATGCCACTGGTCAAACTACCCATGACAATTTTAAGATGACTGTCAAAGCTGACTGTGGTATTTCTGCATGCAGCCCCCTCCCTCTGCCTATAAAAGCTCTTGGCCACTTGTCACTGGGGTGAAGTCAGCCTTTGGAAAGGAGTCCGCCCTCCCCCAGGGCCTCTCTGCTGGTTCAGAGGTAAAGAATCTGCCTTCCATTGCAGGAGACACAGGTTTGATCCCTGGGTCAGGAAGATCCCCCGGATGGAGAAGCCTGGTGGGCTACAGTCCTTCGTGTCACAAAAGAGTGGAAGGACTGAGGGACTAAATAACAACTGCCCTCCCCCACTCTTTGTTGGCCTCCAAAATGAAGTAAACTTTCTTTCCCACCAACCTTCCCTCTTTATTGGCTTTTAAGCATTGAGTGGCCCAGCTGGATACCATTTACAGTTTTGTTTTTTTAAAAAAAGGTACACAACAAGATAGAAAAAGAAACACTGTGCATCGAAATGTTAGAAATTTTTTAAAATGCTGCCATAAAACAGTATAAATTACTGATAAAGTTACTGCACTCTCTGCAGAAAGACTAAACGCTCTGCAGAAAGACTAAACGTCATGCTTTAGTTTTCATACCATTATGAAGACTTCCTAGTAACTTTGTATCTGTTGAGGATTCTAAGATTTCCAGAAAAGAAAATAGGTTTCTAAGCAAAGATAATAGGATGGACCATACGAAATTGCTAATATTCTACCAATTCTCATCTACAAAACTGGGAATTTCATATGGTTTAATCTACTTCAGAAATAGGTAAAACTGGAGATTAAATTGGAAGTGGATATCCCGTTCAAAGGCAGAGTTTTCTTTCAAGCCCCATCTTTTAAGTATTCTTTAAAGGTTGAGAGTGGAAAATATAATCTTTTAATAAATGCCAAGAAATAATAGAAGAATCCACTAGCAGACCAACTGTTTCTCAAGTTCGGATGTTCCAGTTTGCTTCTCCATCCCGCCCCATCAAGTTTATACAGCCTGTAGACACAGCATCTACAGTAATTGTGCTTTACATCAAATCTAGTAACAAGCAAACTGTTCTCCACTGGCCTCGGGTGGGCTTCCGGAAAATCCTGGGACTCCCAGTCCCCCGAGTCAGCCACACTTGCAAAAAGACAAGGTCCCAATCCTGGGAGGAGGGGTGAGGGGCAGGTGCGCCCCAGACTCGCTTCCCCCTTCCAGGCCAGCTTCCTTCCTAAGAAACTGGGGGCGGGGGTGGGGAGGTGGGAATAGGGAGATCTCCAAGGTCCACTAGGGCCCCCAAAGTGCAGTCGCCTACTTTTTCCTTTTGTTTCTGGCCTCGGCTGAACTGAGACGCGGACTGGGGCGTTTCCCGTCGTCCAGACAGAACCACCGCTTGAGGACCTGAAGCCGGGCCCCTCCCTCACTCACCTGCTGGGCCGCAAGCCCCGCCGCGCGGAGCTCGTGTCCCCTCAGGACGTGCCCCTCCATCTCCAGCGCCACAGCTAGGGCCGCCGGCACGACTCCGAAGGTAAGGTTTGAAAAGCCCGCCCCTGGCTGAGCCGCGGAGGACGCCAACCGCCGCCCCGGCCGTACCAAGTCCCAGCGCAGGGGAGGGGGCGAGAGGGCTGAGAGCCGGCGTGCGCACGCGCAGAGGGCACCCCGTGCAGCCCGTGTCTCGAGTTTGCCGAGACCCGAGTTCCCGGCGCCGGCTGGGAAGTAGGGAGCAGCTGGCCCACTTAAGGGAGAGGTTGCGGTGTGGGCGGGCCTGGGACAGGAGTGGGCGGGGTCGTGGGGAAAGCATAGCCCACTCAACACACCTGACCGGAAGCCCTGTTTAGGCTTGTGGTTTTCGAGGCCAGCCTTTTGCGTGCGGAGCCTTCGGCCTGCATCTCACCCAAGGCCCGCCAGAGCTCTCGGGGTCAGCTGACCCGGCGCTGCAGTCCCTGGACTCAACCTCAATTCCAGAAAACCAAGTGACACTGCCCTCAGCGATCACTCTCTCACACAACGCAGATTGTCACCCGAGGTCACTTAGAAGCCACGGCCTTATTAATCAGGCTGGTGAAACGTCGTGTCAGGCATTTCACAAGGCTTTTTCTTTTGTCCCCAACGTCTCTTTGTAATTCCAGATGCCCCTCCCCGCTGCTAAGTAGTCTGTTCTTTCTTGGAAAAAAACCTTTTCATTACTCTTTTCTCCACCAACATACAAAGTGACAACAGAATGAGGTATTATTTCCCCAGACTCTCATTTCTTTGCTGTCCCTGCTGCTGCTGCTGCCTAAGTCACGTCAGTCGTGTCCGACTCTGTGTGACCTCATAGAGGGCAGCCCACCAGGCTCCCATCCCTGGGATTCTCCAGGCAAGAACACTGGAGTGGGTTGCCATTTCCTTGCTGTCCCTAAAGACCAATAGAAAGACCCTTTTAATTATATTGGGAAATTAATTATTGGGAATTAATTATAATGCCAAAACATGGAATCTTTAAAAGTCAAAATTGAAGTCCCAAAGATTTCAGGCCTTTGTAAGTTCTTTAAAACCCCACTGTCCTCTTTTTTTTTTAAGTTTGCATAATAATTTATTAATTAAATGGTCTATGTATGAAACAATTCATAAACTGGACATCAATCACTATGAAATGTCTGGGTATTTTATTCATCTTCTAATAATTGTTAAAGACAAGCCTATATAGCTGATAACAGGGAAAATATAGGTATACACACACATCAAGTGACCTTGTTAAAGTGAATTCATACAGTGGACTCTGAGTTCTAAGCTGTCTATAATACAATGGAGTTTTTTAACCATACCAAAAGAAGAGCTCCCTTCTTTTCTTTTGGCTTGACCACTCAGTACTAAAAAGGAGAGGATTAAACTACTACACATTATATATATATCAACTTATTTAATATTCATGAAACCTTAACAGATAAATACTACTACTTCTACTTATAGGCCAAAATTCTAAGAAGTTAAGCCACTTGCTCAGTTCAGTTCAGTTCAGTCGCTCAGTCGTGTCTGACTCTTTGCAACCCCATGAACCACAGCACGCCAGGCCTCCCTGTCCATCACCAACTCCTGGATTCACCCAAACTCATGTCCATTGAGTTGGTGATACCATCCAACCATCTCATGCTTTGTCGTCCCGTTCTCGTCCTGTCCTCTTGAAAAAGCAACAGAAGCTTCTTTGGCTTCTAACATGTTTTTTCTCCTAAGGGAAGAATCTATCAAAACAACCCTCCCACCCTCACCTCTTAAAGGCCTGTGGCACTTTTCATTCCATAAGTAAAATGAAACATTCAACATTTTTTGTTTGCCTGAGACAGTCCTTATTTGAGTCTGTTGTCCCAATCAATATTCCACAGATCTTGTCTTGTTCTAGTTAGAAAGTGAAAGTGAAGTCGCTTAGTCCTGTCCGACTCTGCGACCCCGTGGACTGTAGCCCACCAGGCTCCTCTGTCCATGGGATTCTCCAGGCAAGAATACTGGAGTGGGTTGCCATTTCCTTCTCCAGTTAGACTGGATATTAAATTATGTGGTCACATCCACAAGGCTTTTTTAAACCAGTTAATCTGAAGATGATCTTGTGAAAATATAAAGGATGCCCTTTCTCTCATAAGGGTAATTTGCCTCTGTGAGGCCCTGGACCAGTGATTCTAGAAGCTGCCCATCTAGGAATGGCCCTTCTCTTACATTAGGAATGTATGAGTCATTAGGGATGATGACCTACATCCTTACACAAAACCATAAAATACGTAGAGCTCAAAGCTACTGATACAGAGTTCAACTCATTTTATCCAAATACAGATCTGCATTCCAGAGTCATTAGGTACCCTTCTCTGAGTGCACACCTCTCTCTTATACTTACCACTTTGTGGTATAATTATCCCCTACTCAAAGTGAGCCTCATGAGCCTAGTATAGTACCTAACCCAAAAATATTGGATGCTCATATCAGCCATATATTCTTTTTCATATATCACACACAGCTCTCAATCAAAATACTTAGAGAAACCATCACTTCAGGGAAACAGGACCAAGCCAACCAAGTGTTTTTTGTTTTGGTTTGTCTTTTAAATAATTGCTTATTTACTGAATCTGGAGCACATTAGACACACAACCAATTTTAAATGTGCATCTTTTAACTCAGTTTTGAAGTGTTTACACACACACACAAATTAGCATGCAACAGTTGTCCTAAGGTAAAATACAGTCACCTTAAACTGTTGTAAGTATTTTCACCCAAAGTTGAAAAATTGTTTACCCTGAACATGAAAACCTGTAACAAATTTAAATTTATTGCATAAAACTCATTCCTTGTAGTCTTCCCCTTGCAAATATCAAATATATATATATATAGTAACCAATATACATCAGTCATAACATAATCCTTGCTCATCCCCACACCAAAACCAGATGTTCCATTAATTTTAAACCCATCATCAGAGACCAAGAAAAGTCTCTGACAAAACAAAATTCACATGTGCCAAAAAAGAAAAAGCCAAGAAAAATAAAAACCCTAGTACTAACAGTGATGCTCAATACCCTTATTAAAGTGGCCAAAATGCCACTGATCAAAAATAAAATAGCAAGCCAACCAATTTAAATTGGACACTGAGGTAGGAACATTTGATGAGTAAATACTAGGTACATAATTAGAGATATACTAGAAAAAAAGAGACCTAGGAAAGGTCATATTTAGTAATTATCTGTAGAACAGACAGTTGCTGTTAAAACTATTCTTTTTGGAGAAGATACAATGAGGTTCTGTCTCTTTATTATTCATCAAGGGATGTGTTCAGGAAGTGCTCAAGATACAACTATTATACAGTGATTAAAATAGCTCAGAGTAGGAATGCTATTTCCTTAGTTATACTCAGGTCCTTTGGTATTGCTGCTAATTTCATCAAACATAGTTTTCTCTGGTGTATGCAATGTACATGAAAATTGAAAAATCCATGAAAACCACCAAAAAATTAAAGATATCACATGAAGTAGTTTGGTCAGCTTGAGGGTGAATGAATGAATGAATTTTAAAACTCCCAGAAAGTAAGAAGTACTACCTTTCGCCATCTGAGATGTTTGAGAGGTAACACTTGGGTGGGGGGGGCAGTCTCTCATTTGATAGATAACAGCCTACCCTACTTGGGTTCCCACAGTAGGTAGAGTCTCACCGAACTGCCCAGGCATAGGAACTTCAACCGGAGGTTGAGTGATGGAATTACTGTCCTATCAATGTCACTTCCCATTGTAAGTTCAACATTTAATATAAGTATCAGTTATAGCTAATATAACAAATACTTAATAATTAATAGAAAATCAGTTTGGCATAAATGGGACAGCCAATTTAGATAATACTAATAAATATTAAAGTATATTTTTCTTCTCTTTATTAACCATACTCCTTTTGTTAACTCTCTAAAAGGCCAAGAGAAAGAAAAATAGTAAATTTGAACTCAACTCTTACATAATAGACCCATTTAAAAAAAATGTGATTTGCCCCAGAACAGGTAACTTGTGGTTTCTAATATCCTCCTGAACATTCTTTTTTTTTTTTAATCCTATTAAAAAACATTGTCTTGGTGCTTCCTTTACTCATCTGTTAGCTTAAAGGTAATGAACTTAGAATGAACCTCACAGACTAGAGCTGTATTTTGAATTATATACATAAAAAAGAAGGAACCGAAGTAAAGATGCTAAGCAGAGGTGCAACATTTGCTGAAATGAATAAGCCGTAATCTACAAACAGCTGAAGCATCATATAATCATAAGAAGAATATGCACAGAGTCTGAGGACTTATGAGCCCTATGACCTTGGGCAAGCTACTCAGTGTCCTTATCTATAAAACAAATATAATAATACCCAGCTTGTCTTTTAAAAGTTGTTGAGGTACTCAAATGAGGTAAGATTTGTGAGAGTGCTTTGTAAACTGATTATCCAACACAAACATGAGGGATTGTTAGGCAGGAAGAAAACACCAGACCTACGAGCGACCCAAGGAACACTGAGAACTGAATGAGAAAAGCTTATATGAATGGGGTTGGATATAGTCAAAATATATCATTCACCACTGAAAAATAATACCTAGGTTATATAGAGAGAATTCCTGCAGATCAGAAAAGTCCAACTGGAAAATGATCAAAGTTATGGTAGGCACGTATTACAGGACAGTAAATCCAAATGACAAAATGTGTAAAAAGTTGCTCAACTTTATCATTAGTTTTAATCTGTACATGGAGGTACTATTTTATGGTCACTAGACTGGTAGATAATAAGTTTGATAATACTAAGGATTGGTGAAGATACAAATCAAGAAGATACTATATACTGATAGAGGGGATGTAAACTTGTTAAATTACTTTGGAAAAAAAATTCAGAGCTATCTTGTAAAGTTGAAAGTGTAAATACCCAACAGTTCCACTCTTAGGCCTGTACATCCTGAGATAAATTTTTGCAATTGTGTACCAGCAGTATTGCTTGCAATCACAAAAATATTAAGGCAAGCCAAAAGTTCATTTCAGGAGAATGGGTAAAATAATTGTGGTGATTTACCCAATGAAATATTATATATCAATAAAAATGAATAAACCATAGATACGTGTACTGTCATGGTTTAATCTTAGAAATACTGAACGAAGCAAGCAAGTTAAAGAGTACATAAAATATATAATTTCTATAAGACTAAGAGAATCTAAACAGTACAATGTTTAGGAATACATACATATGTAGAAGTTTATATTATAAAAGAAGAGAGTGCTAAAAACAAAGCTCAGGACTGTACCACTCCCTGGGAGAGAGGCAATGGGATGGAAACAGAACACACTTTAGTAATGGTAATGCTTTAGTTCTTAAGCTAGGTGATGGGTTCACATTTTAATGTTTACCTGGTAGGTAACTTACCTAAATATTCTTTTATGTGTCTCAAACATTTCATAATAAGAAATATTTCTACAATATTTACAGTATTCTTGTATAAGTTAAATAATGGTGATAATGTATGGTATTTTAAAAGATACTTACCAAAATAATAATACATTTTTTTGGCTTACAAAATTAGATTTACATTTAATTCATTTCCAGTACATATTATACTATGTGAAAGTTAGAAGTACAGCTGTAATACATTGGTGACTGTGCCCAGTGAGAGACGAGAACTGGCCATCTGGCCATGTGGATTTATCTGTGAACACTTAAGAGCCATCTTTAAAAGCTTGGGTGAGAGGAGGGGGTGGAATTTGCAAAGGATGAGAGGTTTTGTCAGTAGGTGGGGATGAAATTAAGTGCAATTTGAGTTATTACTGTTAATAGGACCTGCATATTACACAGAGGCCTTAGGATATTCAAATGGCATTAAAATCAGAGGGTTCCATACCAAGCGAGCAATCAGCCGGAGGAATTGGTTTTAAGATTTTAATCAATGATCCTCAAACTATAGCACACAAAGACTTTTCAAGGTTTATAAATGCATGGGCACTTTTAAAGGAATCATCATCATGATCTTCAACTTATGTTCTCCATCCTAAAATTGATCTACATAACAACCTGCCTGCTCTCTAGGCCTCACGTAGGTCCCGTTTTCACAGCCACCTTTTCCCACTTGACAAAAGGGCATCACATTCACCCATTCCTATTGCATGCCCCAGGGTATAAAAACCATCTGGGAGCCAAAGGGACAATTAAATTTATTGGTGTTGATGTTGCTGTAAGCAATGAACCACAGGCTTAGGGCTTACATTCATAAAAATGAAAGCCAGATGTAGACTTGATATTAAAAGCTGTCTCATTCTAGCATTATTTAATATTCACCCATGGATACATAAACTAGCTGGAGGGAAGAAAAGGCTCATCCATCTCATCATGAGTTTCATTTCCAGGAAAATTTTACTTTTGATGTATAATACTGATTCATCATAATCTGTGATCAACTTATTTTGTTTTTATCAGCTATGTACTACTAATAATTTTAATAATGCAACCCAAAGGAAAACTCTTGACAATGAAATCTAAAATTGCAATTAACATGTGTATGTTTGTTGCAGAGAAACATGATAGGATGAGCAATAAAGACCTCTTAAGCATAAAAATATTTTATACAAGCACAAAATTTTGTGGAGGAAGTGGAATAAAAATACAAGTTCAAGTAGGAAGAGGAACACTAAAATTTGCAGATGAAATTGTTCATGTATTTGAATGGCGGCTGAGTCTTTGGCATTTGGGGTTCCATTGGACACACTAAATATAATGTTTTAATTTTAAATTGTAATTTTTCAATACATCAGCAATTGCATCCTTTGTAACTATTTAGATATATGCTAAAACATAACAGATGCCACCTTAAAATATATGTAAGGGATAAAAATTTTTTAGGTGTTTTACACAAAAATGTTTGAAAAAATTCTGATTTGGATATCTAATAGCATCACGCTACAGTACCCAAACACGTCTATGTTTAACAGAGGACATACACCTGCAGACTCAGCCCCTCAAATATTTCTGATTCTTCTCCTTCCACTTTGCAGCCACCCCAACATGGCCTCTCATATGGACCTCTAGTTTCCAGAATGGACCCAGCTCCTTCTTAGGTAACTTTTTTTCTTTACGTACATTAATGCCATCAGTTAGGCTAAACCCTTTTCTTCCCACTTTGGTTCTTTAATGGTTCTCCTTATGAATATTCACCATTGTTTTCTCCTTTTCGAAAGTGGCCAAGATACTGCTCTCTCACTTAACATTTTTAATCAGCTTTTTAAGTTCTGACAAAATAAAAAAGCCTGTTGGAATTTTTATTAGAATTGCACTGAATTTAGAAGCAAATGATATATTTAGGATATTGGCATTCCTATCTATGAACATCACATATGCTGCAAATTTAGATCTTCTTTAATGATTCTTTCACTGAAGTTTTACAGTTTTTTCTACATAAGCCTTCCATATCTTTTGTTCCATTTTTGGATTCCTATATCTCAATATTGGAAATAAAGCTTTAAAGATATGTGTTCTATTTGTGATTAGTGTATAGAAATAAAACTGATTTTCATCTGTTGGTTTTATATCCAGCTACCATGCTAAAGGCAATGGCACCCCACTCCAGTACCCTTGCCTGGAAAATCCCATGGGCGGAGGAGCCTGGTAGGCTGCAGTCCATGGGGTCGCTAAGAGTCGGACACGACTGAGCAACTTCCCTTTCACTTTTCACTTCCATGCATTGGAGAAGGAAATGGCAACCCACTCCAGTGTTCTTGCCTGGAGAATCCCAGGGATGGGGGAGCCTGGTGGGCTACTATCTATGGGGTTGCACAGAGTCGGACATGACTGAAGCGACTTAGCAGCAGCAGCAGCAGCAACCATGCTAAAGGGCTTGTCTGGTGGTTTAATGGGTAATTAAACCACCTGTGATACAGGAGTATGTAGGAGAGGTGAGTTCAATCCCTGGGTTGGGAAGATCTCAAGGGCATGGCAACTCATTTCAGTATTCTTGCCTGGAGACTCCCATGGACAGAAGAGCCTGGCAGGCTGTAGTCCATGAGGTCACAAAAGAGACAGACACAAATGATGGGACTGAGCGTGCAGGCAGGCAGCATGCTAAATTCCCTTATTATTCCCAATAAATTGTGGGTTTGGGCAGGTATTCTATGTAGATGACTAAGTGTGAATCATAACAATTTTGTTTCTTTCTTTTCTAATTCTTGTTATTCTTTTTACCTGACTTAACTGCAGTGGCTAAGGCAGGCGGCCATTATAATGTTGAAGTGGTGATATAGGGCATTTTTGTTTTCTTCCTCAATTTGAAGGAAATGTTTCTAATGTTGATTTCTTTATCTCAATAAATATACATAGTCAACCTGTACACTTTGATTTATGTTCTTCATTAAAGCACTAACTCTTCAAAAATGGCCTCTCCTCTGTTCTCTGTATTCTGTCATTCCGGAACTGAAGTTTATGTTCAAATTTGGCTAACCTTGACTTTCTTCCAGAGAGGATTTGTCTTTGCTTCTTCTGGGAGCCAAAAGGCTCTAGGGACCTGAGACCAGTTCGGCCAGATTCTTAGGCTTTCTATAAGGATCTCAGGTACAGGTCCTTCTACTTGCCACTGATAGAGCAAAACCCTTTGTGTGTGTGTGTGTGTACATACACATGTGTGCACATATAGCTTACAGCTCTGGTTTCAACTCTGGGTTTTTTGTTTGGTTGGTTACTATTATTCTGATTTTAGTCCCTTAGAGATTTTTCTTTCTGGAGATCTCAGCAGTGCTATAAAAATTATGTTTTATGCAAAACTTATGGTTCCTGCAAATTTATGTTTAATGGTTTCAGGAAACAAAATATTATTCACAAAATTCACCATGCTGCTGATATTGAAGTCCACAAGTAAGGATATTTGAACAGCAAAAATAGAAGAAGTAAATAATTACAGAATAAAAAGCAGTCTTAAATTGCACATATTTGATTTTCAGAAAAACTCACCGTATTATCTCTTTCTCCTTCTGTAAATGTAGCCACCAGGAAAAGCTGCTCAGTGTCACAACAAGGTCATATTCCCTGATGTTCACTTTGAATGTGTCCAAAAAGGAAAATGGAAAGAGAATTTTTTAAAGGTTAGAACAGAGACTCATGGAGAATAAATGGACTGGAAAGCCCCTTCCAGGTCTAATCAAGGAACATTTCTCTCCTCTTGGGATAAAGGATCCTTACAATATCTGCCTACTGGGATTTCCCACCTGCTACACATCAGTAACTGCTGTGTCTCCCATTTTTTCCCAGGGAATAGTTATTGATGTTACCATGAGCACATTTTACCTGTGTGTATTGGATGTTTGGGGAACAAATGACTTGCCTTTTTAGTTCATAGATTTTTTTGATTCAAGAGGAGCCATACCCAGACATGAAGTGAATTTCTTCCTGATGTAGGAACTGTAATATATCACCCATAGAGCTGCTCTTTGAACTTGATGACCTCATTGAAAGGCCCTTCTGGCACTGTTATAATCAGTGACATTCACAAAATATTTCTGATTTGGTTCCCTTGCTCATAGCTTTGCCTGTTTACATCCCTCTTCAGAACTCTTTCATCTTGCAAAACTGAAACTCTATGCCCATTAAGCAAATATTCCTTATTCTCTCTCCTCCTCGCCCCTGGCAACCACATTCTCCTTTCTGTCTCTATGATTCTGATTAGGTATCTCATATAAGTGGAATCATATACTATTTATCATTTTATGATTAGCTTATTTTATATAGCTTAATGTCCTCAAGTTTCACCCATATTGTAGTCTATGTCAGAATTGCCTAAGAGTCTTGTTTCGGCTGATGGATCGTGAGCAAAAGTGTCTGTCCAGCAGCTTTAAGAGCAAGTGTGTGATTTGATATAATTTTCTTTCCTTGTGTCCCAGTGACAGGCAACCTTACAGACAATGGATGGTACAGTACCCTGAGTTTCAGAGTGAGAGAACTAGAGAACCCATAGATGTCTAGTGATGGACATGTATTATGAGCAAGAAATGCATCTTTGTTGTTTTGAGCCTCTGGACCTGGGGATTGTTTGTCACTACAGCATTACCCAGCCCATTTTGATCGATACAAGTACCAGACTAAGAGATGGTATTTACATTATAGTCTTAGCCCTGCCACCTATCTATATGCCAAGTCACTTGACTTCTTTGAATGTAAGTTTTCTCACTTGTGACATAGGATTAGTCATTCTCCCTTCTCTGCTTCACTGGATTTTTTTTTTTTTTTTGTATCCAGCATTTGTGAAAGTGAAAAATGTAAAGCATGTGCAAATATATGCCAGTAGTATCATTAACAACATTGGATTGGTTTATTTGCCCCTGTATAATGCCAATCTCCAGGAAAAAAATTAGAGAAGTTATGAAAAGTCAAGGATATATTTAATTCAGGTAACGGTGAATGGATGACTTGATAATTTCAGCTTGAAGTGGTAATATTTCCACCTAAAGTAGCTAAATAACTATGCACACCTTCTTTTATAACCATAAAACTTCTTTAAAAAGTCTTTAATGCTTTTGAAATTTTATTGTAAGTTAAAGAGTTGTAACTAGCAAAAGTAAAACCCAAGGTAATTTTAGAAGAAATAAAGTTTATTTTGGCCTTAGAAAATATGACCGTTTTATTTTGTGATATCAAAGTGAGAATTGAGATGGCTTTTTTACCACAAATATCAGTCAAGCTGATTAAACCTTGTTTTCAAACTCCATCTGCCGTTCCTTCACCCCCACTTTCTGAATTTCAAGGGCTTGACCCCTATCTTCCATTATCATCCTTACATTAGAAAGAATGAATCATAGAGTCCTGTAAAAATGCCCTTTCCTATTATCTTCTAAAAACCTAAAGACAGGAGAATCCTGTGACCACTTTGCAGAGTGTGTGAGCATGTTGAGCAGTTCTGCACTGGTTAATGACAACCATAAACTGGTCACTAGAGGTGTTTGTGAGAGCCATTTCTGGGTCTTACGGGAATGTTGTTTTTGGCTTGCCTTGTGTTGTATTATGAATGGCCAGGCAGGGAGGGCAGGGCTCCACACTACTCCAGTAAAGTCCTATGCTGACTGGTGCTGCCGCAGTAATGAAGATGATATGTGATGAATAATTATATATGAAACTCTAAGTTACTTCTTCAAATCATTTCTTTGTTACTTACAGAAAAATATTCATTTGTAAAACATGCACTAAACTATTTAGTTGAAATTTAAGTATAATAAGTATATAGTATCAACAAGAAACTAGTCACTTTTAACTCAAATAATGTACCTCTGAGTTCTTCAAAGGATATTCGTGCATACTAGACATGGGCTTCCCTGGTAGCTCAGAGGTTAAAGCGTCTGCCTGCAATGCGGGAGACCTGGGTTTGATCCCTGGGTCAGGATGATCCCCTGGAGAAGGAAATGGCAACCCACTCCAGTACTCTTGCCTGGAGAATCCCACGGACAGAGGAGCTTGGTAGACTACAGTCCACGGGGTCGCAAAGAGTTGGGCACGACTGATCGACTTCACTTTCACTTTCAGAGGATGTAGTCAGCAGATATACATCTGTCTTTTTTATGTCCTAATAGTATCTTCATCTTTTGGACTTTCATTTCTTTGCTTTGTAGATGTTAGCACAATAATGTCACTCTTTCTCCCTAGCATAGTACAAATAAAACCTGAGATTTTACCTGCAGGTTTAATGTGTAGCTTTAAAACTTTGAACAATTCTATGTACTAATACATTTGATTCATATTTGAAAAATATCTAACCAAAATATTCTTTTAAATGTTGCTGGGCTGAGAAAGGATATTTATATTAAATAGAAAAGGTGAATACTATAAAATAAAATGAACACATAAAACACACAAAAAAAGAAAAAATGAGGTGATGTCCTTGTTGAAGGAACTTTCTTCTCAATGCCCAATATCTTATTTTTCTTCATTGTTTTTATTTAATTGAATTCTACTTCACATCTTTGCTTAATAGTTTCTTATGTTCAAGATAATTATAGAAATTACATACAAAATGATATGTATTTTATTACCTAATGTGAAATTAGTTTCTACTTTTGAACATTACATTTGTTTACTGAAACTAAATTTGCCTCTATTAACTGTTTCAAGTTCATAAGATTAAAAAAATTAAAAATAATGGTTAATGAAATCAGGATTACCTCAAGTTACTTTTTAATATACTACAGTTTAACAAAAATGAGCTTTATAAGTTGAAAATGTCTATAGACAATTTTCAAAATTCTTAAAAGCCCTTAGTGTATCTTTTATTTCCTATATCTTAATTCATTAATAGGAGAAACCAACTGTTGATTAAGAATGTTAATCACCTTTTTTATTCAAACTGAGCATGTTAATCAACTTTTATTATTCAAACAAAATATTTCCCCATGAAAAAAATGTAGGTGGTCCGGAAAATTTATTTTAATAGAATACCAGGTTAGATTTGTTAAGTAAATAGAAGATCTTACAATATGTATTTTGAATTGGAGAATGATTTAGTAATTATCACTAAATGTATAAGATAGATGCCATACTATGTTTTCCTACCATACAAAGTGAAATCTATTGTGTAACAATGTTAGCAAAAAAGAGATCTAGATTGATGTCGATTCTTTATGGCTTATTAGGTCAGAATTTTTGTGACTATTGCTAAAATGGATCATAGGACTTTCAGAGCAAAGAAGATTTATCACAGAATTTTAGAAATTAAAACAAGTGTTAGAAATTATCTATCTAGCTCTAATCCACAATTTTATAGAAGAGGATTAAAATTAGGTAATGATTATGAAGTGAAGTGAAGTGAAAGTTGCAGTCAGGTCTGACTCTTTGCAACCCCATGGACTGTATCCATGGAATTCTCCAGGCCAGAATACTGGAGTAGGTAGCCTTTCCCTTCTCCAAGGGATCTTCCCAACCCAGGAATCAAACCCAGGTCTGGTGCATTGCAGGCGGATTCTTTACCAGCTGAGCCACATAATGGTTATAAAACATTATAAAAATAGCAAAAGAATTTACTCCTTATTAGGTACAGTTAATATGCAACTGGGGCATACTGGCAATCTCTTCCTAAAGATGAGTTTAGTAATATAATAAATTAGTAATAATAAATTACTTTAGTAATATGATAAATTGCTAGCTTTCACTTATTATGTACTTGTATGAACATTGATATATACTATTAAAGGCATTTTGGGGTGCAATTCCTATATCTGATAAAAGAACATTTCACAAAGTCCATTTCTGATGTGACCTTTTTGGCGACAACATTTACTGAAGGGCATGAATTGACTGCTTACAGTACTGGCAAAGGTTTCACCCAGGTCGCAGTTCATGATTTCACCAATGGCCATCTCCTCATGTTCATCAATTTCAATAGAAATATGTGAAAAGTTCTTGCTACTGTTTCTCTTTCCAACTGTGAGCCCAAAAGTTATAAGCGGTGTTGGACATGTAGACAGTTAAATGTAAAGAAAAGAGTGAGAAGGAAAAGATGCCTGGTATTGAGGATCCTGCTGTGCCACTCGTTCTCCTGCCTTCCGTATCCAGCTGTCGTAGTTTATAAATGATTCATTAATCAGCCAGGAGCTCAGGGGTTGTGACAGTTCCAAGTCTTTTAAATAAAACACCTCCCTTTACTGCACTGTGGTATAGATGCACTTGCCAAAGAACAAATATATTAATTTATCCACTAAGAAAGTAATGTTTTTTTCTTTCAAGAAGAAGCAGCAATTTTTCTTTTCAAATATAAAGCAAAATCTAGCTTTTAGGATAGAGCTCTTGACTGAGAGTCACTTATCTCTCAAGAGTCAGCCTCAGTGTTGTTAAATTCATTTTCAGGTTTTATTAAAGAAGGATTTTCATTAGAAGTATAGCCAGCATAGGATTTTACCTGCTTGATTTTACATATCTAATATTTCAAATGGAAAGTGCAACAAAAGACTTGCCACCTATACCTTCACCATCAGCCTCAATACTTCCATAGAGAATTTGTAAAATTCTATATGTTGAATTAAGTAATTCCTCAGGATCATTATAATTCTGTGGCAATAAACCCCAAACTAACAAGGTTAATATCAAACAGTTATACAAAACTAGATAAAATGTCAGTCTGATGCCATAGTAATCAATTTAAAAAATGAGACTACAAATCTGAGTCTATTATTATGTTCATCATATTTATGATTGTATGAATAAAGTTATTCATTCTAGAGTGTTAACAAGATGTCTTTCATGTATCATTAAAATAACTTATGTCAAATACTTGGCTAAATTATTGAAGTACTTTCAATATTAATAATTTCATACAAATGTCTAGCAAGAATAACCAGTCAAAATTAAGTAACCATCAATTAGGATAGATTATTTCTGTTGGCTCTCATTTGCTTTCCTAATAATCAACTTGAATTTTTTCTAAAATAGGTCAATATGAAATGAGTGCTAGTCATTTCACACTTCCAGCTTTTAATAAACCAAAACTGTTTAAAGAAATTAGTGATTCTCTTATAAGTTATTAATCCTTACAGATATATCATGTTTTCATCCTTTAAATTTGATATGCTCATTTTCTCTTTAATTATCATATCTAATATGATAATAGCACAGTAATTTTATTAGTTCTACTTCTAATAAATTTTGTAAAATTGATTTACTCTAAAATTAATCATATATGACTGTAGCACAAAAATCATTCTCATTATTACACTATTGATTAGGGGGAATTTATATTCAAGATGTTTAGCTTAAAATATAAAAGGGGCCATTAACATCCTTAATTTTTAAATTATTTTGTACTCTGGTTTTGAGTTTTGTGACTCCATGTCTGATACATAAATCTCTCATTAATTTAGGCTAGAGTTCAAGAGATAAAGAATCAAACCCTTTGAATTTTCTTTTAGCAAGGGTACAATACTAGCAAGAGTCATATTATCTAACAAGTTATAGGAAATAATACAGATCTCAAATGTCAAATAAGAAAATTAAACTTTTGAATCTTAGACATGTTGAAAGAGATGCTGGGTTTTTGACAGAAGCTGAAACTCCTCCATGGTTTCTATATTTGAGGAAGGTCATTCCCTTTATGTATTAATAGAATTTATCACTTCACTTAGCAATTGCTAAGTTACAGAAGAATAATAAAATAGAAAAAATTATGAAAATAACTGCAGAATAAAGATAAACAGAATCATTATCCTGAAAACATAATTCTTTTTTGAAAATTCTATCAACCAATTATTCTTAACGTTGTTTATCATTTAACTTAATTGGGGTCAATTTCTTTCTCACCTACATTACTCAAAAGCAGTACATATTTTCCTAATGGCTTGTCTTAATGGCTTATTTTTCTTCTCTTAAATTATATCTATTGATCTTAGTATGCTAAATAAATGCTATGCTTAGGAAAGCATGCCATTTTTCTAACTGCTTTCTACACTTTCTAAATATTTCCCCTTTTAAAAATAGAGTTGGAATCTGTTTAGATAATACTTTAATCACTTCAGGAATCTTATATAAAGTATGAGTTAGAAACTTTGCAAATACTAATTAATTAATTTGGAGTTATTTAATTTGGAATTTAGAGTATCCTGATAGCAACTAATGGAGAGACAGGTGGGAAATAAAACTCGCACAAGCCACTCCTTGGTAATAGCTTAGGCATACAGTTGTGAATACACCAACATGATTCCTGACCTTATGGGACTTCTAAATGGAATGAATTTTCTAACACATAAGACCTCATTGCTTGAAATGTGGTTCTGCCTCAGATGGACCTGGTATGTTTGCTCAAACTTGATGCCCAGGCCTCACAGGGTCTCCTGATTACCTTTCCAAATGCTGAAAATATGTCATTCAGTTCACTTCAGTTGCTCAGTCATATCCGATTCTTTGCAACCCTATGGACTGCAGCATGCCAGGCTCCTTGTCCATCACCAACTCCCAGAACTTGCTCAAACTCCTGTTCACCAAGTCGGTGATGTCATCCAACCATCTCATCCTCTGTTGTCCCTTTTCATCTTGCCTTCAATCTTTCCCAGCATCAGGGTCTTTTCCAATGAGTCAGTTCTTTGCATCAGGTGGCCAAAGTATTGGAGTTTCAGCTTTAGCATCAGTCCTTCCAGTGAATATTCAGGACTGATTTCCTTTACGATTGACTTGTTTGATCTCCTTGCAGTTCAAGGGACTCTCAAGAGTATTTTCTTGAGAGTTCAAAAGCATCAGTTCTTTGGCACTCAGCTTTCTTTATGGACCAACTCTCACATCCACACATGACTACTGGAAAAACCATAGCTTTGACCAGATGGACCTTTGTCAGCAAAGTAATGTCTCTGCTTTTTAGTATGCTGTCTAAGGCTGGTCATAGCTTTTCTTCCAAGGAGCAAGCATCTGTTAATTTCATGGCTGCAGTCATCTGCAGTGATTTTGGTGCCCCCCAAAATAAAGTCTGTCACTATTTCTATTGTTTCCCCATCTATTAGTCTCTCTAGAAGATAAAATATTTTTTAGGAATATAGCCACAATCTCATAATTCCAATAATTCCATACTATTGTCAAACATCTATTCAGTTCAGAGTAGAACTATCTACTCATAGTTCTCTTATTGTTGCATAATATTTTAAAATCTATTTTTAATTGGTAGATAGTTGTATGATATTTTGATACTTTATAGGAATCAGGGTGAAAATATGTCCCATACATTACAATTGGTTGATGCCTCTTAAGTCTCTTTTAATCTCTTTTTCTTTCTTTCTTACAATTTATTCATAGAATAAAGTGAGTTGATCTGCAGAATTTCCCACAGAGTAGATTTTTTTTATTGCATCTCCTATTCTTCTGTCCTCTGAATTTCTTTCAACTTGGTAGTTGGATCCAGAGTAGTGATTCTCAGTGTGGGGGGTAGTCGGAGAGGAGGGAGCAATTTTGCCCTCAGGTGACATCTGTCAATGCCTGGAGGCATTTTTACTTTTCACGATGGAGGTGAGTCTATTGATATCTAGTGAGAAGAGACCTGGGATCCTGGTAACTATCCTATAATACATAGGAGAGGCCACGTGCCACAACAAGAGTTATCTGGCTCAAAGTGTCGGTAGTGCCAAGGTTGAGAAACTACAGAGGCATGATCAAGTTCAAGTTTGATTATTTTTCCCAACTTTTTCCAGTTCATCTAACTATTTTTATCATCTTCACATTTTAGGCAGTAACTGTTGGCATTAATTACATCAGTTTTAATGATTTTTAACATATAATTTGAGATATGCCATAGATTAAAAAAAAATATTTGAATGACTTTACAAAGAGTTCAAAACTGCAATTACGATTAACATTCACCTTGGTTCCCTGACCAGATTATATTTTTGTTCACTAAAATATAATTATACTCACAAGAGTTTAATATCTCAGTACAATTGTGATTGGGGTACAAAGCACATTTTTTAAAATACTATTCATTCCAAATTAGTCCAGCTGCCCCGCTAGTATATATTTTCTGAACCCATAAATTTAGTATTTATACAATTGCCTGTAAAATTTTGAGAAAATTCATGCAAAAGGCAGTGACAAGTTTGCTTCTCATATGTATAGCTATAATTAAATTTGAAAATAAAAAAGCCATCTGTCTCAGCTTTTGAAAAATATAAAGCAACATCATTAAGAAAAAATTTGGAAAGAATATCTAATTTACAAATAGTTCAAGTCTTTAAAAGTTAGTCACTGAAAAATGAACTAAAGAAATGCGTTTTTTACTGGAAGTAGCCTAGTTTTTTATTTTTTTTCTTGTGAAGTAAACTTCTGAGTCCCAATTCTGCCAGTCAACTGAGTGCAGCTTTTATGTCTTTATGCTCTGTGTTCTTCTGTGTTTTTTTTTAAAACAGTGAGCAATGGAATGACATGCATTTGCAGAATGTGTGGTGGAGAAAAGAGCACACTAATCTTAAATTCTAAAAATATTTTTATGTCAGAGATTGAAAACAGGATAAGGGTGAATAACCTTTTAAAATATTAACTGATTTTATGCTGGAATTGTACCAAAGCTCTGTTTGTGAGGTAAAAGCTCAATTATCTTCTTAGTAAGTGCATGAAGGTTCTACTTAACATACATGAATATTTGGGTCAACCTGAAAATATAGATAGCAAAAAAAAGGAACAGCCTTTATAATCTGTATAATTTTTTTTATTTCTTTGGAAAGGGTATATAATTTATAAGAAATTTCACTTAAATATTTTTAAATTATAATAAAAAGATAAGTGTGGTAAAATGATATATTTTGTTACCCATGATTTGTTTTAAGGGACAGAAACTGGATCAAAAAATCTTAAATAAATGAACTATTTCTCCTCACATACCATATAAAATCAGTGGTGTAGAACCTGCCAATGGTCTACCTCCCCCTACTACCATTTTTATTTTTTAATTTTTTGCTTGCTGGAGGAGCCTGTTTCTCATTGAGGAGGTAAAAAATGAAATGAGAGATCTGTACTTACTCAGCCTCCCTTAACCTAGATATGAACCTCTGACCCAGTCCTGGCCACTGAGACATAAGGAGAAGTCCACTTGGGACCCTTAGAAAAACTTTCCTTCCTTATAAAAAGAAAAAGTCCTTGAGGAGAATCCACTTTTCCTTCTTACCTCTGGACGTGATTGTATGCTGCTGTGATTGGACAAGCTGTATGTACCAAGAGCCCTAATTTGATCAACTGAGTCATTGCTAGAACAACCTACTCCTAAACTCTTCGTTATATGAAGAAAAGAAATGTTTGTTTTTAAGGGAATGGTATATATATAGCCAAAAGCTATACTGTTGATTTCAAGCATTGCTATGTTCAGAAACTTATGAAATATTAACAGATATTTATCTGTTTTTCTCACTACTTTGTTTTCCTCAATATTGGATTCATTATCAGGCTCCAGCTAGTGGCCCCTGCTGCTGCTGCTGCTAAGTCACTTCAGTCATGTCTGACTCTGTGCGACCCCATAGACGGCAGCCCACCAGGCTCCTCCGTCCATGGGATTTTCCAGGCAAGAGTACTGAAGTGGGTTGCCATTGCCTTCCCCAGCTAGTGGCCCCAGGCAGATTCAAACTAATATCATATTTACCACTATGGTTTCAGCCTAAGGATAACTTCCTTCAAAAAAGTTCTGAGAGTACTCCTGGGATTTAGTCAGATGAATCTGACTTCATTTCTGTATCCTTTCCTGGAACAATCCAGGATATTACATAGGTGCCGAGGATACAGAATTTCAAAACACAAAACCTATCTTCCCAGTCCAATGAGGAGATAGAGGGAAATCCATTATTACAACTTAGCAGATAAATGTCATGTCCACTGCATGTCATAGTTTTACAAGGGAACCACAAAAGAGGGGCATGGGTTTCTACCAAAACACTTCACAGGAGTGGATGAAATAAAGGCCAAGTTTTTACAAGTTGAGATGATATGAGCTAAATCAGAATGTCTGGTAAACTCTTGATGCTCTTTGCTAATTCTAGACTACTTCCCGCTATGCCAGTGGCCTGAGACAAGTCTTCTCAGTTCAGTTCAGTTCAGTTCAGTCGCTCAGTCGTGTCCAACTCTTTGTGACCCCATGAACCGCAGCACGCCAGGCCTCCCTGTCCATCACCAACTCCCAGAGTTCACTCAGACTCACGTCCATCGAGTCAGTGTTGCCATCCAGCCATCTCATCCTCTGTCGTGCCCTTCTCCTCCTGCCCCCAATCCCTCCCAGCATCAGAGTCTTTTCCAATGAGTCAACTCGTTGCATGAGGTGGCCAAAGTACTGGAGTTTCAGCTTTAGCATCATTCCTTCCAAAGAAATCCCAGGGCTGATCTCCTTCAGAATGGACTGGTTGGATCTCCTTGCAGTCCAAGGGACTGTCAAGAGTCTTCTCCAACACCACAGTTCAAAAGCATCAATTCTTCAGTGCTCAGCTTTCTTCACAGTCCAAATCTCATATCCATACATGACCACAGGAAAAACCATAGCCTTGACTAGACGGACCTTTGTTGGCAAAGTAATGTCTGCTTTTCAATATGCTATCTGGGTTGGTCATAACTTTTCTTCCAAGGAGTAAGCGTCTTTTAATTTCATGGCTGCAGTCACCATCTGCAGTGATTTTGGAACCCCCCAAAATAAAGTCTTACACTGTTTCCCCTGTTTCCCCATCTATTTGCCATGAAGTGATGGGACCAGATGCCATGATCTTCATTTTTTGAATGTTGAGCTTTAAGCCAACTTTTTCACTCTCCATTTTCACTTTCATCAACAGGCTTTTTAGTTCCTCTTCACTTTCTGCCATAAGGGTGGTGTCATCTGCATATCTGAGGTTATTGATATTTCTCCCAGCAACGTTGATTCCAGCTTGTGCTTCTTCCAGCCCAGCATTTCTCATGATGTACTCTGCATAGAAGTTAAATAATCAGGGTGACAATATACAGCCTTGACGTACTCCTTTTCCTATTTGGAACCAGTCTGTTGTTCCATGTCCAGTTCTAACTCTTGCTTCCTGACCTGCATATAGGTTTCTCAAAGTCTGGAAGTAATCCTTTGTATGTATGGACATGTAATTTATGAAGAAGGTGGCCCTGCAGATTTAAGGAAGAAAGGGTTATCACTCAAATCAATAGTGTTGGGACAGTTTGGGTGTCCATATAAAAGAAAATTCTGCTAAAGTTATACTGTACAACTAAATATGAAGGCAAAACAATAAAGCTTTAGATGATAATATGGGAGAATATTTTAATAACCTGAGAATAAGGAAAGAGCTTTTTAATCAGAAAAGTAGGAATATAGATATTATTCATCACATGACAGCAAGAATTTGGAGATAATTTAAGTGTTCAATAAGTGCTGAATGTTTAAATGATTAATAGAAAGATATTACCATGCAAGTAATATTTTAAAATAATAGTTAATAATATGGGAAAATATAATATTAAACAATAAAGACATGATTCAAACTATATGCTAGTTACTGGAACTATATTGGAAATAAATACAGAAAATATTATCTCTGGTGTATCAATCAGGTTTCTGACAGGATACAATGGGCACTCTCAGGCTAGGTATTTTGAAAAGAATTTAATAAAGGGACTATTTACAAAGATGTGGTCAAGATTTAAAGAGAACAGTTGTTAGAACCCAGAGAGTGGCTATATGGAGAAGGCTGCCAAACAGGAGCTGAGGCCTTTTATAGAGAGATACAGCCAATCCACGTAGATCTAGCAAGCAGTGAACAAGGAGAATAAATACCCCGATTTCTCTCTCCTCCATCCTTCCAGTCTCCGACTGGTGCCTGCTCTTAGCCAAGTCTAACAGGAAGCCAGAAAGGCAAAGGGGCTGGTTAATGCAGCCCACACAGATCGGGCTCCCAGAGCTCAAAGCAGGGAGAGGCGTGGATCCGCAGAAACGAAGGGAAGGTATCCGGAGCATCCGGGTGACAGGGTACAGGGGATGATGATTTTCTTCCTTAGAGTTTTTTCCTCTACATTTCAAGAAAGAAAGTGTATTACTTGGAAAATGTAAAGATGTGGTATCAAGCCCTGGATGTGTTTTCTTATTATCTAAACAATGGTGTTAGGTGTTAGAGGGGTATGCCTTTTCGAAGCTGTTAGGAAGGTACAGATATCCCCTTTCATTATAAAATCCTTTGTCACAGCATTGGAAACAATTCAATGCCTATCAACAGTCAAATAAAATGAATCCTGTATGGCAAGGAGTAGAATAAAGTCCAGATTCCTTACCTCAGCTGACAAAGTCCTGGCCTGCCCACCTCACTAACATCACCCCCTCCTTCCTTTTTGCTTTGGTCATTGATCTTCCTGTTGCTTAAGTATGTCGCTTGTTCTCCCTTAGAGCCTTTGACCTAGATATTCCCTCTCCCTGGAATGAAGATCCCCTGATCTTTCTGTGGCTGGCTGCTTCTTAGATTTCATCTTAAATGACACCTCTTTAGAGATGGCTTCTTACCACCCAGTCTAAAGTAACTCTCAAATCTGCTTTCCAGGCGAGACTACTGGAGTGGGTTGCCATTCCCTTCTCCAGGAATATTATATATGAATAGTTTTGATTTTATTCATCATACATTTTCATATATAATACAGTGTGGAGCATTCAGCTATATCTATATCTATATTTTTTTGCTTATTCATTTACTGTATGATGTTTATTTGTAGTCACATGCCACTGGACTATAACCTCCCTGGATGCAGGAATTTTGTTGGTCTTGAGCATTATCATCTCCACCTGCAGTGTCCAGCTCATGATAGACGGTCAGCTCCTATCTGTGTAATGAATGTATGTCCACCTCATACGTCCATACATGCATATATATACCCCAGGAATGGAGCAGGGAGGTAGAGAGGAGAGGGCCATCGATCTGTTTTCCATGGTAAGGCCAACTGAAATAAGAATAATTTTATGTTTGTTTTGAAATCCACTGTTGAAATGGTGAAAAGAAATTATTTAATCTTATACAAAATTTGAAAACATTGTTTTTACAGAGCATACTCTTTCTTTTGAACACTACCCACCCAATCATGCCTCAGAAGTTCGTTTATGGTGCTGTGGGGAGTCTGATGTTCCATTTAATGTACAGAAACAGATATTCTATGCATGCCAGGGACAGGGGACTCTGTCTCCCTTTCTCTTGTCTCCCTCCCGCAACACCACTGACTGTTCTCCACATCGTGGGCACATCCAGTCTCCAAGCTGCAACACAGAATCAGGCAGCTTGCTCTCAATTTCCTAACATTTGATCATCATTTTGCTAAAAAAAAAAACTTTAGGCTAATAATAGAGGTGAACTCCCGATATGAGTTTGGAACAACCCAGGGAGAAGCAGAGAGTGAGGAGTAAAGTCTAGAGGCAGAGAACAATTTGTGAGAGTTAAAAGACTAATTTAGAATATGTTATTTTGAATCTAGTTACATTTCCAATGGTGATTGCTAACCACGGACTAGAATCCTGATTCAAGTCAGCAGAGTGAGAATTTATCTTTAGGAATTCTATTTAAATAATTTTGAAATTATTTCACTACTCAATTTTTTATGCGTGTGCCTTCTGATATGCATTGTCTCAATGCATCTAATATATTGATATTTTGTTTTAGTTTTGACTGATGTAGTCATTAAGATTTATTGATGATGTTCTTCTTAGGAATTTACATTTAAGACACATAGATGAGTGTTTTATTTGTTTAGGTCCCATTTTCCACAGTAGGGAGGAGTGGGGTGTGAAAAAGGAGCTGGCTATAGAGCAGCCCTGGGAAGTGGAAGCTGTCAGGGGTCACTGCAGAGAAAATGGACAGCTGAGAATTGACAGTGCACGTGGAAGGGCTGTCCAACTAGAAGGAGCGAAGACTGAAGTCATCAGCCCTGTTGAACGGCTGGGGCAAAGATGAAAAAGAGAGAGGTAATATTGGTGACCAGGAAGTGTTCTAGATAGTATGCTTTGTTTTTTTTTTAACTGGGTGGAACCAACAGAAGGTTTTCAGTTTCCTCAGTAAGAATGTGGTCGTCGACACTGCCTGTTACCTACCGAGCAGCCTTTCCACCTGCTAGGGGAAGACTTCCTCTTCCAGTTAGGGAAGGGCAATCCCTTGATCTTAGGAAAGACAGGTTTCTACGTCAGGCCTAAGGATGAATCATGGAACTCTACACCAGTTTGGTCATTTATTCATTCCTTTACTTATTGTTAATTGAGCACCTACCATGAGTCAGGCACAGTTATAAGCATTAGAACCAAGCATTATGCCCAGCTGCTCAGTTGTGTCCAAATAGCCCACCAGGCTTTTCTGTCCACGGGGTTTTCCAGGCAAGAGTACTGGAATGAGCTGCCATTTCCTACCCCAGGGGATCTTGCCAACCCAGGGATGGAACCTGCATCTCTTGTGTCTCTGTCTCCTGCACTGGCAGGCAGATTCTTTACCACTAGCACCACCTGGGAAGCTCAGAACCAACCATTAGCAATGGACAAAACAGAAAATATTCTGCTCTCAAGGAGCTTATTTTCTAGTGGGAGAAGACTATAACTAAATGCATAAAGAGTATGGCAGATGGTGGGCTTGGAGAAAAATTAAGAAAAATGAAAGAGGGAGTGATGGGTTGAGGTGGATGATGGTTGTTACTTTATGTAGGATGGTTACAGAAGGCCTAAGTGAGAAAAGAGTAAGTCATACTAGCATCTAGAGGCAGTGAATGCTGGAAGGTAAGAGGCCTTGAGGATGAAGCATGCTAGGGTTTGGGTGACACTTTCAGGTTGGGTGACCACATGTTAAGGTTTGCTAAGGACATTCTTGGTTTATGCTTGCTGTCTGCTTAATTGTTAACAGTACCTTCTTTCACTCTCAAAAGTGTCTTGGTTTGGAAAATAAATTATAATGACATGCACACACAGATACATATCCATGCATGTACTCACATACAGGAATAAATGAATAAAGCTTTACAAGGAACTGAAAAGAGGTTATCTTTGAAACGGGATTAGGTTTGGGGAAGAGTTGTATTTGTTTGAATTTTATATCAAGTGTATGCTTTACTTCCAAAATTAAAGAAAATCAAAACAATTAAAGGACACATCTGTCAAACAATCAGAAGGACTGTACACTTTAGTTTTCTTCTCCTAGAAGTAAGTCGTAGATGAGGATGTCAGATTCTATTGGAAATGACATCTGAATGAGACAAAAAATAAATATTTGAGACTAAATGTTGGTTATTTGGCTCTGAAAGTGTGGTCAAACACAGGGTAAGGCCCTATATGCCTGGTGCTAGGGCTGGCTGCGCCATTTACTTAACACCACCCCGTTCTTTCTAACAGTATGGAAAGCCAAGGATTGAAGACGGAATGGAAACATTTTCTGTAACGTTCAACATTCAACACATCTCTTTGAATGTCTGCTATGTATGAGGCCCTGGGTTGGGCTCTGGATATTCAGTTGACTTGCTCCCTGCTCTTGTAGAACTTAGTCTAGTAGGAGAGACAGACAACAATAAGCAAATATAGAGAGAATGGCAAATTGTTATAAGTATTGTGAAGCAAGTGAAAAGGCACAGTGTCAGAAAAAAATGAATGAATGTAATAACATACTACATGTTCATTTTGTTGGAGTAAAGACAACAATATAAAAGCCAAGGAAATAAAAACAAAATGAAACAAATAGGACCTAATTAAACTTAAAGGTTTTTTTCACAGCAAAGGAAGCCATTGATAGAACAAAAACACAATCTACTCAAAGGAAGAAAATATTTGCAAATGATATGACTGATAAGAGGTTAATATTCAAAATATATAAACAGCTCATACAACTGAACAGCAACAAAACAAACAACTCAATTTAAAAATCAACAGAAGAACCGTATCATCATTTCTCCAAAGAAGACATGCAAATGGCCAACAGGCAAATGAAAATGTGCTCAACATCACTACTCATCAGGGAAAGGCAAACCAAAACTACAAGCAGATATCATCTGAGTCAGAATATCATCAAAAATAACACAAATAACAAATGTTAGCAAGGATGTGGAGAAAAGGGAATCCTTGTACACTGTTGGTAAACCCTTGTACACTGGTGTAAATTGGTGCAGCCACTGTGGAAAACAGTTTGGAAGTTTTTCAAAAAACTAAAAACAGACCTACCATATGACCCAGCAATTTCAGTCCTGAGTATATATCCAAAAAAAAAGCCAAAAAATTAATTCAAAAAGATACACACAGTCCAATGTTTATAGTATCATTATTTACAACAGCCAAGATATGGCAACAACTCAAACGTCCATCAACAGATGAATGGATAAAGAAGGTGTGGTACATACATACAACGGAATACCACTCAGTCACAAAAAAGGAATGAAATTTTGCCGTTTACAAAAACATGGATGGATTTGGTATTATGGTAAGTGAACTGTCAGACAGAAGAAGAGAAATACAAGACGATATCACTTACATGTGGAATTTAAAAAATACAACAAACTAGTAAATATAACAACAAAGAAACAGATTCACAGATATAGAGAACAAACTAGTGGTTACCAGTGGGAAGAAGAAAGGGGGTAGAGGCAAGATAGGGGCAGAGGATTAAGAGGCACAAACTATTATGTATAAAATAACTACAAGGATATATTGTACAACACAGGAAGTATAGCCAATATTTTATAATAACTATAAACGGAGTTGTTTTCATTTAGTCACTAAGTCGTGGTCACCTCTTTTGTGACCGTGGACTATAGCCTGCCAGATTCCTCTGACCATGGGATTGCCCAAGCAAGAATACTGGAGTGAGCAGCCACTTTCTTCTCCAGGGAATCTTCCCGAGACAGGGATCAAACCTGCGTCTCCTGCATTAAAAGCGGATTCTTTACTGGTGAGCCACATGGAAAGTCCATAAATGGAGTAAAATCTTTAAAAGTTGTGAATTCTGGTGAGTTCTGGCTTTTATTTTGGCTGTAAAAGTGATAAATATTCTAAGCCTCATGTTTTTAGTTGACATTATTTAGTCATAAGATTGTTGTAAGAAAGCAAAACAAAATTAAACAATGTAAGTGAAATGTAAAGTATTGTTTATCTATTCTCTCAACAAACATTTACTGAGTACCATCTTTGGGACGTGCTTCTGTTCTAGGAACTTAATGTATAAAGCTTCAAGATATAGGCTGTAATTACAAGTTTCATCTCTAATTTGGAGAGAGAGATAAATATATGTAACTATATTTATATATTTATGTAAGTATGAAGTTTATTTTTTTAGGATGTTTTCTAGACAAATGGAAGTAAAAAACTCATATAAAAATTTTATTTTAAAAGACTTCAAAATTTTTCTCACTTGATGTCACTGTTGTTCAGTCACTAAGTTGTGTCTGACTCGACCCCATAAAGTGCAGCACACCAGGCTTCCTTGTCCTTCACTATCTTCCAGAGTATGCTCACACTCTGTCCATTGAGTCAGTGATGCCAGCCAACCATCTCATCTTCTGGCACCCCTTGTCTTCCTACCTTCAATCTTTCCCAGCATCAAGGTCTTTTCCAATGAGTTGGCTTTTCCCATCAGGTGGCCCAAGTACTGGAGCTTCAGCTTCAGCATCAGTCCTTCCAATGAATATTCAGGGTTTATTTCCTTTAGGATTGACTGGTTTGATCTCCTTGCTTTCTAAGGGATTCTCAAAAGTCTTCTCCAGCATCACATGTTAGTGGCCCATTATTTGCCATCACTTATATCTATTATTGCAATCAATGAAACTAAATGTTTACAACATGATGTGCGTACTAAGTTGCTTCAGTCGTGTCTAATTCTGCGACCCCATCAACTACAGCCCACCAGGTTCTTCTGTCCATGGGATTCTCCAGGCAAGAATACTGAAGTGGGTTACCCTGGCCTCCTCCAGGGGATCTTCCCCACCCAGGGATCAAACCCATGTCTCATGTCTCCTGAATTGGCAGGCAGGCTCTCTACCACTAGAGTCAGCTGGAAGCCTACAGTGTGATGCTGAGGCTCAATCTTTTTTCTGCCATTTGAAGCACCAAACATTAAATCGTCATCAGTCTACATTTGTATGAGACATTTTGGTTTGTTTTTTATAGATATGAAAATTAGTAGTTCATATGTAGTATAAATGATCACTCCCTGAAATTTTAGTTTGTCATAACACAATATTTCATGATGACAATGCCAGATAAATGAGCTCTCTCTATTAAAAAAGAAAAACATTTTTGTATTGAAATTAGGGACTGTGAAAAGAAAATGATTTGTGGGTGAACTGAAAATGATTGTGTCAAAACTGAAGTCTTTCAAAGAAGAGAATGAGTTGGAAAGATTGTTCCTACAGCTAGACTTTCTCAGGAGTTCAAACAGAGCCTTAATCTATTTAAATTTAAATTAAAATAGAAAGCTTAAACCATCCCTCTTGAATCTTTAAAGATTCAGTGGTGTTAACTCAGGGGTTAAAATTTATTTGGTTCACAGGTTCTACAATTGGTTTGCCTAAAGAAATTGCCAATCCCAAAAAAGGCAATGCCAAAGAATACTCAAACTACCACACAATTGCACTCATCTCACACGCTAGTAAAGTGATGCTCAAAATTCTCCAAGCCAGGATTCAGGAATACATGAACCATGAACTTCCAGATGTTCAAGCTGGTTTTAGAAAAGGCAGAGGAACCAGAGATCAAATTGCCAACATCCGCTGGATCATGGAAAAAGCAAGAGAGTTCCAGGAAAACATCTATTTCTGCTTTATTGACTATGCCAAAGCCTTTGACTGTGTGTATCACAATAAACTGTGGAAAATTCTGAAAGAGATAGGAATACCAGACCACCTGACCTGCCTCTTGAGAAATCTGTATGCAGGTCAGGAAACAAGAGTTAGAACTGGACATGGAACAACAGACTAGTTCCAAATAGGTAAAGAAGTACATCAAAGCTGTATATTGTCACCCTGCTTATTTAACTTATATTCAGAGTACATCATGAGAAATGCTGGGCTGGAAGAAACACAAGCTGGAATCAAAATTGCCAGGAGAAATATCAATAACCTCAGATATGCAGATGATACCACCCTTATAGCAGAAAGTGAAAAAGAACTAAGAGCCTCTTGATGAAAGTGAAAGAGGAGAGTGAAAAAGTTGGCTTAAAGCTCAACATTCAGAAAACTAGGATCATAGCATCTGGTCTCATCTCTTCATGGTAAATAGATGGGGAAACAGTGGAAATAGTGGCTGACTTTATTTTGAGGGGCTCCAAGATCACTGCAGATGGTGACCTCAGCCATAAATTAAAAGACACTTACTCCTTGGAAGGAAAGTTATGACCAACCTATACAGCATACTGAAAAGCAGAGACATTACTTTGTCAGCAAAGGTCCGTCTAGTCAAGGCTATGGTTTTTCCAGTGGTCATGTATGGATGTGAGAGTTGGACTATAAAGAAAGCTGAGCACAGAAGGATTGATGCTTTTGAACTGTGGTGTTGGAGAAGACTCTTGAGAGTTCCTTGGACTGCAAGGAGATCTAACCAGTCCATCCTAAAGGAGATAAGTCCTGGGTGTTCATTGGAAGGAAGGATGTCAAAGCTGAAACTCCAGTACTTTGGCTACCTGATGTGGAGAGCTGACTCATTTGAAAAGACCCTGATACTGGGCAAGATTGAAGGCAGGAGAAGAAGAGGACAACAGAGGATGAGATGGTTGGATGGCATCACCGACTCAATGGACATGGATTTGGGTGGACTCTGGTAGTTGGTGATGGACAGGGAGGCCTGGAGTGCTGCAGCCCATGGGGTGGCAAAGAGTCGGACACGACTGAGTGACTGAACTGAACTGAACTGAAAGAGATTGAATTTTAAGACTGAACTGATGAGATATTTCATTTGTTAGCTTTACACCTGTAGATGCTCAGAAATTACACACATCCACTTTACTGCTCAAGTAGCCTATTTCTCTTTCAAAACAGTCTCACATTCCAACCTGTGTTTAGTTTGATCTTTATAAAGTATGTTATAGAAATGCTACCTGAAATCTGTAGCACTTAAAGCTTATTATTCTTGGAATAACTAAGAAGATGTTTTAACAAAATTCCTTAAACAACACAAAGAAGTAGGTAGGACTTCTTGAAAATTCATTTTGGCAATTTTATAGCAATTTAAAAACTCTAGATTGCTTTTTCTTTTGTATACATGGCCCTACTCTGCTTAATTAGAACCTTCTAGATTATTGCACTTCCCTGCTCCCTTCCTTTTCCTCTTTTGTCCTCAGCCAGAAACTAAATGATCTGACTTTAATATTTTGTTTATTGATAGTTGTTGTTATGAGTAAGATGGAGACAGAAGCCAAAGCCATTTATGGAAAGGAAGTCTGTGGGTTATTGGTTGATAATGATTTCCTGTTGAGTGGTAACCCCAATAGGAGCAATGACCATGCCCATCATATTCAACATCACATCTCCATGACCTGGTAAGGGAGCTGAAACCCAGGAGGACTGCTCTGCCACGTGGCTTGCAGTCTCAGGTTTTATGGTGATAGGATTGGTTTCCAGGTTGTCTCTGACCAATCATTCTGACTCAGGGTCCTTCCTGGTGTCACACACATTGCTCAGCCAAGATGGACTCCAAAGAGGAGGATTCTGGGAAGTCAGTAGGAAATGTGGCATCTCCTTTTGACCTTTCCCAAACTCTTCCATGAAATTAAAAGATGCTCACTCCTTGGAAGGAAAGTTATGACCAACCTAGATAGCATATTCAAAAGCAGAGATGTTACTTTGCCAACAAAGGTCCGTCTAGTCAAGGCTATGGTTTTTCCAGTGGTCATGTATGGATGTGAGAGTTGGACTGTGAAGAAAGCTGAGTGCCAAAGAATTGATGCTTTTGAACTGTGGTGTTGGAGAAGACTCTTGCAAGTCCCTTGGCCTGCAAGGAGATCCAACCAGTCCATCCTAAAGGAGATCAGTCCTGGGTGTTCACTGGAAGGACTGATGCTGAGGCTGAAACTCCAATACTTTGGCCACCTCATGCGAAGAGTTGACTTATTGGAAAAGACTCTGATGCTGGGAGGGATTGGGGGCAGGAGGAGAAGGGGATGACAGAGGATGAGATGGCTGGATGGCATCACCGACTCAATGGACATGAGTTTGTGTAAACTCTGGGAGTTGGTGATGGACAGGGAGGCCCGGCGTGCTGCGATTCATGGGGTCGCAAAGAGTCGGAGACAACTGAGCAACTGAACTGAACTGAAACTCTTCCAGTTGGTAGTGGCTTGTTAGTTCTGTGTTCCTTACCAAGACCTCCTGTCATAAAATAACTCACATGAATGGTTACTATGGTGTCTGGCCCTGGTGGGCAGTGTCATTCAGTGTGTTTCCCCTAACAACTCGATAAATAAATTCATCTCTGTCTTGGGTTTTGTTAACATGCGTGACATAGGCTAACTGTACAATCATGATAAAATCACAATGATGGGAATCATTGAACTTGATTGCCCAATAACTAGGTATAACTCTGGGCAAGAAACAATACTTTGTTTCTCAGGACATGGATTTTTAATTTTAAAATGAGTTTTACAGGACATCACTACCCTGAAAACATTTTTGTTAGTCCTATTTCAGTAATGAAACATATTTGTTAAAAGATAACATAGGTGTAGCAACACACTCTATACATCTACTAAAAGCAGGACAAATTTGGTTTGAAACAGTGCCGGAAACTCCCTTGCTTGGCCATTCTACCCACACTGCTTCCTCGTCCAGGAGTCATCTTTTCTGGAACCCTAAGTCTCCAGGGAATACAGTTTGAAAGTCAATAACCTTCAATAAGCAATAACCAATGACTTAGTTATTTTTAATATTCTATTTGAAAAATTTATGACCAGCATGAAAAGGTGTCATAGAAGAAGGAACATAGCTTTCAATAAGAGCTGAAATCAAGTTCTAGCCCTGCATTACTGTGTGACTTTGTGGTTCAGTTTCTTACTATCAAACAGATTATGCTGCTTAATAATGGCATGCTGATCAATGACTAGATAACTTGGGAGATAATCGTCCTAGTTACCTATTGCTACAGAACAAACTTCCCAAAATTTTATTTGCTTGATGGTATTCAGCATGGCAGACTCAAGGCAGTCAGATTCTTCCATGGTGGCTCAAGGCTCTAAGAAGAATGTGTCAGCAAACAAGGCATAAGCTGCGTGGCCTTTTATGACACAGCTTTGGAAATCGCATAGCATCCCTGTGCCATATTCTATTTCTCAGAGCTGTCACAAGCTTGTCAGATTCAAGGGGAGGGGCTGAGACCCCCACATCTCAATGGGAGGAGTGTCAAAGAGTTTGCAGCCATGTTTTAAAGTGCCAGACTTACTCAACTCTGCGGTCTCTGCCTTATGAATGCAGAAGTCAAGGAAGAGTGGTAGGAGTGAGCAATGTATTTCTCTCTTCTTAACGGAAGAATATTACAAGGGATTCCACACTTGCTTGAAAATTCCATATTGGGATTAAAGGTGCCAAGCCAAATGACTCCTGGGTTTCTATGCTGGAGTCTTATGCTTCAGGCAAGCCTCGGGACTGTGCAACAGGATGTTTTGGCAGAATTTTTTGCTATTGGTATCATTCACTATAAACAAGGCTCACTAAACTGAGACAGGCTAGGACTTGGGACTCTTTGCTGCAGTGCTGTGGTGTTTGCACCTGGACATACCTTTCCTAGAGAAACAAAATACAAAGAAACTATAACTGCATGCATGCACCGTTGGGGCAAATTCTGGACCCAAAAGATCCAAAGAAGCCAAAAAAAAAAAAAAAAACCAACCCCAAACTGCTACTTTTGAGGAGCCTGGGGCAAAAACAGGGTACTGTACATGCGCCCTATACTCAAGACCACCTAAAGGGTAGGCAAACACCTATGCCACCCCTCTGGCCTGACCCCTGGGCATACCCCAACCCTCACCCCATATAAGGAACAAGCCTGGGGAGAGAGCACGCATGGGACCCTGATGTTTGCTCTTGATCCCCGCTGCCACACCAGGGGCCCCAATAAAATCTTGCCTGAATTTCTTGTCTGGCCTCTCGTCAATTTCCATTATTTGGGGAAGTCCAAGAGCCCAGTTGGTAACAAAACCACTCAAGCATTATTTGGATAATGACAACAGGACATGCACATTTGGAGGGCTGCTTCTGGAACTGTGATTCTAAGAATTCCTGGCATGTAGGTTTAGTTATGTAACTAGAACTATTTGAAATTTTTTTCCCCTGCCTCCCAGTAATACTAAAAACAAATAAGTTGAAGATATAGAATGTACATTGTCTGGGGAAACATACTGATGCACTTTTGGACATAGATCTTTTCTTAAAAATGTGTTATAACTTGGAAAGAGAACGTGAAAGTGTTTAGGAGGCTAAATTTCTTATTTTCCTTTGTACTTATAAATGGACTTGGCTGGACTTTTTCTATACAAAGGAAAGGTAGCAGGGACTATTTTTCACCATCAAAAATGATCTTTTTTTTTTTTTAACCTATATTAACTCTACATGTTGCCTGGAGAATTCCTCTCCTTCTGTATATGTAGAATATATAACTTGGAATTTTAAAATATACATAAGGGAAAATAAATTCAGGAATCAGATTACTTTGGTGGAAAACTGCCATAAAGCAAATATGAGATATTTTCTTAGTGTCTTGCATAAGACCACTTTATACCAAGTGGATCTGCAGTCAATAAAGACATAACTACCAAAATGTCTCTTCTAATCATCACAGCCCTCTCTAAAATTACCAGTACAGGTTAAACCCTTCCTTTAGATGACGGTAATGGGTCAACTAGAGTTCTTGCTACCCCTCAGAGAGGTAATCATGACTAATTATTGGCAAGTATTGCAGTATTACTATTTAGATAACTTGTGTTACTGGAGAGGAAGGAGGGCAGTGTTCTGAAAGCTTGAGGCTCAGGGAAGGTAACTGTGGCCAAAGCCTGGAGTACTACTGGGACGGCCAAGTGGAGAGAGACACCAGGAAGGGAACTGAGCCCCAGGAGGCAGCACCAGGATACTGAGAGCCAGAGTCGCAGAAAGGAAAAGTGCAGTGAGGAGCAAGATGGAGGGGCACAATCGTGATAAATGCTGACTGTGCTGATATCTGTGAGCCTATTTCTGTAATTTCCTGGTTACAAAAAGAAAATAACCTAGTCAACAACCTGAGGTCTTCCCAGCTGGCTCAGCAGTGAAGAATCTGCCTGCCAATGCAGGAGATGTGGGTTTGAACCCTGGGTTGGGAAGACCTGCTGGAGAAGGAAATGGAAACCCAAGCCAGCATTCTGCCTGGGGAATCCTGTGGACAGAGGAGCCTGGTGGGCTACACAAAGGTCTCATGGGGCGCAAAGAGTTGGACGTGACTGAGCAACAGAGCACAGAGTTAACCACTCGGTTATAGTTCATTTCTGCTCTTCAGTCTTGCTAAAGTGTGGACAAGACTGTAATGATTCAGTCAAATGGCACATCTGACAGTTTCTTAGCACAAAGTTTCTTGACAAATGATAGCTGTGTCATTAGAAAGAAAAAGATGGCCCATCCAATAGATTAATTTGAGGAATATTTTTTAAAAGGAGCTCTTTATAAAGGCCTGGGATGTGGTGAAACCCTAAGCTTAGTACAACTGTACTATTCACCTGAGACCTAAATAAGTAAGAAAGGGGGACATTTAGCAGAACCTGGGGCTTCCCAGGTGGCACCAGTGTTAAAGAACCTGCCTGCCAATGCAGGAGACATAAGAGATGAGGGTTCAGTTTCTAAGTTGGAAAGATGCCCTGGAGGAGGGCATGGCAACCCACTCCAGCATTCTTGCCTAGAGAATCCCACGGACAGAGGAGCCTGGTGGGTAGAGTCCATAGTGTCGCAGAGTCAGACATGATTAAAGCGACTTAGCATGCACCAGAGCCCGGGGACAGAGAGAATAGCTGGAGAGGGCTTCCTAAGAGCATCTGGAACTTTCAGTAGACAGACCAAGTCAGTGTGTAGCAATCCCACAGGGAGGGAGCTGGGGGAATAAATAATCCAACTGGAGCCAAAGAATCAGGGAGCTCACTGGTGACATCCATATAGCCAGCCTCCCAGGGGTACAAAGCAGGGTGCTTGGAGAGTGGACTTGGGGAGTGCGGGGCAGATGGAAAAAAGACCTCAGCATAACTGTAATTATAATTACTTTCCCCTCATTTTTCCAGTATCTGGTGCCAGAATACTCAATGCTTGGCACAATGCCTAGGACCTGGATTCTCAATAACAATCTATTGAATGAATGAACAAATTCCTGCCCATGATTGTATCAGTTAGGAATTAAGTCAGGTTGATATGAAAAGAAACCCAACTACAGTGGCTTAAAAACACAGGAGTTATTTTTTGCATGAATGAAATCTGGAGGCAAATTTCCAAAGAGACAGTATTTTTCTGAGTACATTTTTACCTCAAATAAAATCTCCTGTTACTAAGAAAGAAGGTCAGTATTCACTTGACCAAACAGGATGGACATCAAGGACCAAATTTTGATGCCTAAGAAAAGTGAATTATGGAAGAACCACATAAGCTATCTCCCTTTATATTTCTTGTGTTAGTCGCTCAGTCATGTCCGACCCTTCACAACCCATGGACTGTAGCCTGCCAGGCTCCTGTGTCCATGGAATTTCCCAGGCAAGAATATTGGAGTGGGTTGCCATTTCTTCTCCACAGGATCTTCCTCACCCAGGGATCTAACCCAGGTCTCCTGCATTACAGGTGGATTCAGACATCTGTTTCCTAGGCCTGTTCTGAACTAGCCAAAAAACTTGTGATTTGCAACAACTTCAGTGGAAGAGATATTGTGTTTGTATATGTGTGTGTGGGGGGGGGTGGATTATCTTCCATTTTTAATTTTCTAAACCCCTCCCAATACCAATTCAATGGACATGAATTTGAGCAAACACTGGGAGATAGAAAGAAGCCTCCTGTGCTGCAGTCCATGTGACTGCAAAGAGTCAGACACGACTTAGCCTCTGAACAGCAACAAAACCCCTCCCCACCTCACTTTTTGTGCAGCTCACAAACCAATGATGATACTGAATCAAATCCCAGCTTGTCCCCCAAAAATCGTTCTAAAAATGGCCTTGAAACATCAGTAAACCTACAGCTTGACTGAATTTTTATCTTTAAATTTTAAAAAATAATATTAAGAAAAAATAAGAAAAGCACAAAGGGCAATACATCCAACTCCCATATTCTCACCACTCATAACAGAAAACTAACACATAAACACTTGCTCCTTTTAAAAGTAAAAATTAAGAAACAAAATCCCGCTCTAGACCATGTAAGAAAAGTGGTCAAGATGCTAACGGCGGGTCCTTGGGCCAGGATCTCTTTCTGGGTCTCTTGGGAAGATACACTTGCAAGTTTCCCACACACCAGTGTGGAAGCTGACCACATTAGTATGAACTGGAATGTTCTTTTCCTGAGAGATACACGCAGGAATAAGGTTTAGCTTTCCTGCGTGCCACTAATTGGGTTCAGAGTTTCCAGATAGTGGAGGTGGGAAGTGGGGTGTGGGGTGGGAACAAATCAGAAGATTTCTCTGTAGAAGTCAGCAGGCCTGGAAGGAATGATCTTTTAGGAGGGGCTGCTGGATCAGACTCAAAGCAGAGCCAGACAGAGGCTATGGGAGAGACCCAGGAATGCTAGAGCACTATCAAGCTCTAAGTTAAGACCAACTCAGGCTGGCAGCGCCACTGGGCCAGACCACATTGAGACCAGACAGTATGGGATGGTTGCCAACTTCAGCTGCAGTGCCAGAGGGAAGACATGACCAGGCAGAAGCGAGAGGTCACCAGCCTGCAGGTTGAATAAATTATGATCACCAACCTCCAAGTTCACCACACTCCACCGCTATGAGATAACTTAATCTACCAGATGCTATTCAGGGCAAATTAGGGTAAATCTGAGGGATGGGTCATTTCACTCAGAATCACACAAAAGATAACTATCTGAAATCACAGATTGAATGCTACTGTTTACACAATATGCTGCATTTTTATAGTAATATAGTTGTATGATCCATACATTGCAACAATGTACGGAAAAGACTCTTTCTTTCCCACTCACCCCATTCCTAATCTCCCAATAATATTCTTCTCAAAGAGCACAATTTTAATTGGTTTCTTGTGTATCTTTTCAGAGTTTCTTTATGCTATTACTAGAGTAGCTAATACATATTTTTAATCTTATTTTTTCATTTTCTTAAAGCAAAGATAGCATAACTATTTTGACCTTTCTTCCCATTTAAAATGTATCACTGGATTTCTGTTTCAGGGCTGTACACAGGGTACTCATTTTTTGTTTGTTTGTTTTGGAGAGTAGTGTGTAAGGATATTTCATAATTTATTCAACTCTTTATTGATGGACATAGATAAAATTTTGCTATTACAAGTATTGCTGCAATAAATAGCCTTACCAGTATGCTATTTTGTTTACATGCAGGTATATTTTTAAACAAAAACCTAGGCGGGGTGAACTTTTTTTGTTTGACTGCGCTGGATCTTCATTACTTTACATGGGTTTTTCTCTAGTTGTGGTTAGCAGGGGCTGCTCTCTCATGGAGCATGAGCTCTAGGGTGGACGAGCTTCAGTAGCTGGGGCCAGTGGGCTCAGCAGCTGTGATGCATGGGTTTAGTTGCTCCAGAGCATGTGGGATCTTCCCGGAACATGGATCAAACCTGTGTTCCCTGCTTTGGTAGGTGGATTCTTAACCATTGGACAACCAGGGAAGTCCTGAACTTTAAATAAATGTGTAAAGTAGATGGAGACATTTATGCCACAGAAGACTGGAATACTACTAAGCAGAATTGTCCCAGGCACCCAATGAGAAGTATCTTTCAGGGAATCAGTTCAGTTAATGGAGAAATAAGGAAGCCACATAATCTTGGTACATTTAAGAATTTTATTAGTAAGTTGGTGACTTTACCTCCTATCCATAGATACATGTGAGCACACATTACAAATATAAAATTGGGCTCATAGCCTATACACCCCTGTAACAGTTCCAAGACAGAAATCCACTGAGGACATTCCTGAAAGGATTTAGAAAGAATGACAAGCAAACTCTCTTAGAAATCTAAGAGCAGGGGCCAGTTCCTTGCACAAAGGGCTGGACTTCAGATCTGGATCCCAAGCATCTGCCAAGACCTCCACAGCAGGAGCTGGAGTCCCTGCTGCAGGGATGCATTGACAATTTGGCTGGCTGCTCTCCATCTGATTTTTGCCCCACTTTCAATTGCTCTGTCTACTTAAGAATCTCTGCTTCCTCATAGTTTCAGTCTTACAGCAATTTCTCAATCTTCAACTCAACCCTATGACCTTTTAACTGAGCTCTCATTCTTATTGTCTCATAGTTTCTGAGTCTTTAGTACAGGTTTCAAACTTTACCCTGTTCATTTTTCCATCAAGTCCATACAGACAATAGGTTGCTGTCGAGTCTACTGGGTGGTCACTCTTGGATCTGTTACTCTCCTGAGGCAATCAACAATGGTAGAACAAGGAATCAAGTGGTAAAACGAGGCCCTGCTCTCGGCTGCAAGATACCCGGGTGGGGCTATTTCCCTCACAATGTGAATGGCAAGTGTATTAACATTTCCAATGTACAGAATCATGATAACATTTTCCCATGTTGTTTAATAAATTAAAATATTTTGTTGATTATAAATAACTGCATAGCTATCTATCATATGGAAATTCTATAATTTATGGAATGAATTCCTATCACAGGACCTTTACATTGTCTTGTTATTTTGATAAGACTTTTAAAATAAAATGAAATGAAAACCAGGTTTAAAAATCCCTAAAGCTGACAAAAACCACTTAAGCCACTTACACAAAACTTAATCTAGTTTATTTCATGAATATAAGTGAAATGTGACTTAGGTTACTTCTCATCAATTCCTTTGTTAATCATAAACTTAAGTCATCTTCCCCAAATGGTATAAGATAACCATTTTCCACCAATTTCCTGCAGTCTGGAATCCCCCAATAACTGATAATGGGAAAGGCTAAAGAGCATCCTTCTTTGCATTTAAAAGCCATCCTGTAATTTCACGCCTCTGTACTTCACACAAGTTTTGGGAAGCTCCCTGGTCTCATTTCTCATTCAAAAAGTTATTCATATCAAGTAAAGGTCTTTGACTTTTCTTTTGACAATACAAACAACAGTTTAATAAAAGTCAAGGAAAGAGATCCTTTAAGGGTTAGAAACGAGGCTGGCTTCATGGATGTGACCCAGGCCATTGTGTTCAAACGGGTCCTGTGCTTGGTTTAATGTTCTGCCATAGCTGTCTTGAAATTAGTAGCAATTTTTGAACGAGAGGCCTTGCATTTTTATTTTGTGCTGGGTTCCTCGAATTATACAGTATGTCCCAGTTAGAGAATATATGCAACAAGGAAGAAGGGATGAAACAATGATAAGAATTGAAGAGAGGTCAAGCAGTTGATCAGAACCTGATCAGTATTTTCCCCCTTACGCATGTGTAGAAAGATATGATATTAAGGTATATTAAGTGAAGTTGCTCAGTCATGTCCGACTCTGTGACCCCATGGACTGTAGCCTACCAGGCTCCTCTGTCCGTGGGATTTTCCAGGCAATAGTCCTGGAGTGGATTGCCATTTTCTTCTCCAGGGGATCTTCCCAATTCAGGGATCGAACCCTGGTCTCCCGCATTGTAGACAGATGCTTTACCGTCTGAGCCACCAGGGAAGTCCTAAAAGGTATATTACCAGATGCATTTTTCCCCCCTGTCCACTTTTGCCTCTTTTCACTCTCCTCACCTCCACTGGAGTAGCTTCTGGGAAGAGATGACACAAGAGAAAGGAAGACTAAGCATGCACTTCTACTGTTGAGTATTAAAATAGGTCTTTGGAAAGACAGCAAAAATAGCTGTCTTGAGAGAAAAGAGTTGCAAGAGCCTGGATTCTGAATGCTTTAGAACAGAATAATGGCTCTCAAAGAAAATATTCTCAATTCAAGACAGTATTCCCACCCTCTCAGCTATGATAATCCATAAAGAGAGAAGAATCAGAGCACACTTAGACACTTTCATTTTCTGCAGAGGCTCTTGTACCTTGGTCTCCACTGCTAGGGCATGTCCTCAAAAAGATTTGGGGCTCCAAAGAATAGCTATGCCTCACTCACTTCCTGTGTGAAACAGAGAGAGGCAGCAAGCTTTATGGGTCTCCCCTCAGCAGCATGGTGGGGAATCAGTAGACATGGTGGAGGAGTGTCTGCCCAGGGGAGCCTGAGACACCCTCTCATGGTCCCCCAAACCCAAGAAGGCTGGGGAAACAGCAGGATGCTTTCCTGCTTTCCTGAGAGGCCAAGTGATGGGGACAGGCCGCTAATAGAGAGCTGGACCTAAGAGACTTTGTGATTAGGAGTAAACAGGACACACAGGTACCCATGACCTGAGGCCAGATGGGAAAGATGTTATTTCAAAGGATGCCGCTGAGGGCAGATAGGATCAGGGATCAAAGTCCCTCTGTGATACCTTGTAATTACCTAAATACCCTGAACAGGGTCAAAGTGTATCAGATATCAGGGCTGCTGCTGCTGCTGCTAAGTCGCTTCAGTCGTGTTCGTGTCCGACTCTGTGCGACCCCATAGACGGCAGCCCACCAGGCTCCCCCGTCCCTGGGATTCTCCAGGCAAGAACACTGGAGTGGGTTGCCATTTCCTTCTCCAATGCCTGAAAGTGAAAAGTGAAAGTGAAGTCGCTCAGTCGTGTCCGACTCTTAGGGACCCCATGGACTGCAGCCTACCAGGCTCCTCTGCGCATGGGATTTTCCAGGCAAGAGTACTGGAGTGGGTTGTCATTGATATCAGGGCAATAGAAGATAAAAATAGTAATTAAGTCAGTTGTATAAAAATGAAATGCATTTCAAAAACCTGCACTTGTGGTCTGAGATTCTTACTTGCTACACATATTTTTCATAGGTGCAAATATTTGAGATAGTCCCTTAGAGCTAATCAAACACGTGGAAAAAAATGTGACTTAAGAATGAACACTCTTCTCTTTGTTTTCACATTTCACTAATAGTTGAACTGGTGTCTGCCTCCTGAGATACATTCCTTTGTAGAGAAGTTACTTTTGAGACTTGGCATAACTTTAGAAGTGGAACCCTCTCTTTAAATAAAATATGAAGAACCTTGATAAACGAACAATTAGGCGGGGGCCCTCCCTCATTATCCTCCTTTCACCAAGGGATGGTCCTGAAGACACCCCCACCCCCACCATACACACACACACAATTATAATCCTAGTGACATGTGCACACTCTGGAAAACCACCCCTTGTTCAGACTATTCTAGTTTTGATGGCCTCATATAATAAGAAACAAAATGATGACATTGGTCGCACTTAGCCATCTGGTCCTAATTCAGTTCAGTTCAGTTCAGTCAGTCAGTCCTGTCTGACTCTTTGCGACCCCATGAATCACAGCACGCCAGGCCTCCCTGTCCATCACCAACTCCCGGAGTTCACTCAGAGTCATGTCCATCGAGTCCGTGATGCCGTCCAGCCATCTCATCCTCTGTCGTCCCCTTCTCCTCCTGCCCCCAGTCCCTCCCAGCATCAGAGTCTTTTCCAATGAGTCAACCCTTCGCATGAGGTAGCCAAAGTACTGGAGTTTCAGCTTCAGCATCATTCCTTCCAAAGAAATCCCAGGGCTGATCTCTTTCAGAATGGACTGGTTGGAACTCCTTGCAGTCCAAGGGACTCTCAAGAGTCTTCTCCAACACCACAGTTCAAAAGCATCAATTCTTTAGCACTCAGCTTTCTTTATAGTCCAACTCTCACATCCATACATGACCACTGGAAAAACCATAGCCTTGACTAGACGGACCTTTGTTGGCAAAGTAATGTCTCTGCTTTTCAATATGCTGTCTAGGTTGGTCATAACTTTCCTTCCAAGGAGTAAGCGTCTTTTAATTTCATGGTTGCAGTCACCATCTCCAGTGATTTTGGAGCCCCCCAAAATAAAGTCTGACACTGTTTCCACTGTTTCCCCATCTATTTCCCATGAAGTGATGGGACCAGATGCCATGATCTTAGTTTTCTGAATGTTGAGCTTTAAGTCAACTTTTTCACTCTCCACTTTCACTTTCAGCAAGAGGCTTTTTAGTTCCTCTTCACTTTCTGCCATAAGGATGGTGTCATTTGCATATCTGAGGTTATTACTATTTCTCCTGGCAATCTTGGTTCCAGCTTGTGTTTCTTCCAGTCCAGCATTTCTCATGATGTACTCTGCATAGAAGTTACATAAGCAGGGTGACAATATACAGCTTTGATGTACTCCTTTTCCTACTTGGACCAGTTTGTTGTTCCATGTCCAGTTCTAAGTGTTGCTTCCTGACCTGTATACACGTTTCTCTAGAGGCAGGTACAGTGGTCTGGTATTCCCATCTCTTTCAGAATTTTCCACAGTTTATTGTGATCCACACAGTCAAAGGCTTTGGCATAGTCAATAAAACAGAAATAGATGTTTTTCTGGAACTCCCTTGCTTTTTCCATGATCCAGAAGATGTTGGCAATTTGATCTCTGGTTCCTCTGCCTTTTCTAAAATCAGCTTGAACATCAGGGAGTTCACAGTTCACGTATTGCTGAAGCCTGGCTTGGAGAATTTTGAGCATTACTTTACTAGTGTGTGAGATGAGTGCAATTGTGTGGTGGTTTGAGCATTCTTTGGCATTGCCTTTCTTTGGGATTGGAATGAAAACTGACCTTTTCCAGTCTTGTGGCCACTGCTGAATTTTCCAAATTTACTGGCATATTGAGTGCAGCACTTTCACAGCATCATCTTTCAGGATTTGAAATAGCTCAACTGGAATTCTATCACCTCCACTAGCTTTGTTCGTAGTGATGCTTTCTAAGGCCCACTTGACTTCACTTTCCAGGATGTCTGGCTCTAGGTAAGTGATCACACCATTGTGATTATCTTGGTTGTGTAGATCTTTTTTGTACAGTTCTTCTGTGTATTCTTGCCACCTCTTCTTAATATCTTCTGCTTCTAGGTCCATACCATTTCTGTCCTTTATCAAGCCCATCTTTGCATGAAAAGTTCCCTTGGTGTCTGTAATTTTCTTGAAGAGATCTCTAGCCTTTCCCATTCTGTTGTTTTCCTCTATTTCTTTGCTTCGATCGCTGAGGAAGGCTTTCTTATCTCTTCTTGGTATTCTTTGGAATTCTGCATTCAGATGCTTATATCTTTCCTTTTCTCCTTTGCTTTTTTCTTCTCTTCTTTTCAAAGCTATTTGTAAGGCCTCCTCAGACAGCCATTTTGCTTTTTTGCATTTCTTTTCCATGGGAGTGGTCTTGATCCCAGTCTGCTGTACAATGTCACAAACCTCCGTCCATAACTCATCAGGCACTCTGTCTATCAGATCTAGTCCCTTAAATCTATTTCTCACTTCCACTGTATAATCATAAGGGATTTGATTTAGGTCATACCTGAATGGTCTACTGGTTTTCCCTACTTTCTTCAATTTCAGTTGAATTTGGTAATAAGAAGTTCATGATCTGAGCCACAGTCAGCTCCTGGTCTTGTTTTTGTTGACTGTATAGAGCTTCTCCATCTTTGGCTGTAAAGAACATAATCAATCTGATTTCAGTGTTGACCATCTGGCTATGTCCATGTGTAGAGTCTTCTCTTGTGTTGTTGGAAGAGGGTGTTTGCTATGACCAGTGCATTTTCTTGCCAAAACTCTATTAGTCTTTGCCCTGCTTCATTCCATATTCCAGGGCCAAATTTGCCTGTTACTCCAGGTGTTTCTTGACTTCCTACTTTTGCATTCCAGTCCCCTATAATGAAAAGGACATCTTTTTGGGGTGTTAGTTCTAAAAGGTGTTGTAGGTCTTCAAGAACCATTCAACTTCAGCTTCTTCAGCGTTACTGGTTGGGGCATAGACTTGGATTACCATAATATTGAATGGTTTGCCTTGGAAACGAACAGAGATCATTCTGTCGTTTTTGAGATTGCATCCAAGTACTGCATTTCGGACTCTTTTGTTGACCATGATGGCTACTCAATGAAACTAAGCCATGCCCTGTAGGGCCACCCAAGATGAGCGGGCATGGTGGAGAGGTCTGACACAATGTGGTCCACTGGAGAAGGTAATGGCAACCCACTTCAGTATTCTTGCCTTGAGAACCCCATGAACAGTATGAAAAAGCAAAATGATAGCATACTGAAAGAGGAACTGCCCAGGTCAGTAGGTGCCCAATATGCTACTGGAGATCAGTGGAGAAATAACTCCAGTAAAAATGAAGGGATGGAGCCAAAGCAAAAACAATACCCAGCTGTGTATGTGACTGGTGATAGAAGCAAGGTCCGATGCTGTAAAGAGCAATATTGCATAGGAACCTGGAATGTCAGGTCCATGAATCAAGGCAAATTGGAAGTGGTCAAACAGGAGATGGCAAGTGTGAACATCGACATTCTAAGAATCAGCGAACTAAAATGGACAGGAATGGGTGAATTTAACTCAGATGACCATTATATCTACTACTACGGGCAGGAATCCCTTAGAAGAAATGGAGTAGCCATCATAGTCAACAAAAGAGTCCGAAAAGCAGTAATAGTCATTAGAATCTCCAAAAGTGGCTTTAAGGGTATCTAAGCCTGCTTCCTCTCCCCCTGCTCAGACTTGTCTGGAGTGGGGCCCAGGAATCTGTATTTTTAAAACTACCCCTTCCCCGTCCTCATCCTAATATGCAGCCAACACAAGAACATGGAGGAAGATGATCTTTGAGGATTGCCGTTGACAATAAAATTCCATATACAGGAATTTGGGGAAAAGAGATATCTTCTCACATCTTAACCAGATCTTTAAGCAACTGGAATAATCTGCTGGTTTACCTTAATGTGAAGAACCAACTGGAAAAATCTCCAGAGGATGAGAGAGTCTTTTGAGGGCACAAGGCAGTAGAAATAATACATTTTCAGTTTCACTGCTGTTAAATCAGACAGTAAAGCAGAACAAATTCTATTCTAAGAAAGTAAGAATTTCTTTCCAGCAAAAAAAGAGTCTTTGAAATAATTATTTGTCCTTGGCTCTTTGGAAAACCATTACTGCCAGATGGGTATAGAAGAAGAATGCTTTTTATTCATATGAATGTCAATATTGCCTTCAGGAGGTAGGAATGTTAAAAACAATGTTTGAAAATTTTGGAACCTAGAGATCATATAATTAAATTAAATCTCAGCTACAATCTTGGCTTCTCTGAGAAAAGTATTAATCTATTTTCGTTAAATATTTAAAAATTAACCCATAAGGAAATGAAAATCATCATTTTAATCTTGCCTCATATTTGTTTAATAATCTCAAGTGATTAATTTCCTAATTAAGGAAATGGAATTGATTTTGGAAAGTTATCATGTAGTATTCATGGTTGAAGTGTTCAATATTTCATTATGACATTTAGCCCAGTTTAATAAAAATTCTGCAGTTTTCTAGAAGGGCATTCCTCAAATGTGTCCTATGGCTGCTGTTAAGAGGTTAATAGAGGTCACGCACACAAAATATTTCTATATTAAAGAAGTTTGGGAAACCCCACATACATATGTATAAGTTTGGGTTTGCATTTCCATACCCTAATTAAAGTTCTTAGAAATTGCCTTTATAGTAGGTGCTTTTACCTCAAGACTATTTATAGACATAGAATAAAAGGCAAAGATAGATTTTTTAAAAGCTATTATTCTCAGTCCCACCTCTGTTTATGCAGGGACCATAATAAGGGGAATTCTAATTCTTGGTTCTCCAAGTGGATATGTTGACAGATTATACAGTTATTCTCAGCTGAGACTCCTAAGCAGATCAAGGTCTCAGTAGAATGAGGTCCCTCTCAGAATCTTGAGGAGCACAGATGAAAAAATAAATTGGGGGTCAAGTTATTGATTTTTATCCCTTCATCAGGATGAAGTCTAACATGTAATATAGCAGCTACCCTGTCTAAAATGGTGGTCACTAGCAACATGGACCTATTTCAATTTAAATGTAATTAATTAAAATTTAATAAAATTTAAAATTCAGCTCCATGGATGAATGCATTTAAAATTTAAATTTAAAATTGTCAATAGTCACAGATGAACATTTCCATCATCGAAAAAAGTTATACTGGAAACACGTATCTAGAATACTGGTCCCAGCCACTGAACCCTAACTTGAATTCTGTACTCTCCTGTTTGTTTGGGGTCTTCCCTGTCCATCTACACTGAGCTCATTTGTCTTGACAATTGGTTTTTATTTTATATTTCACAATATTTTCTCTCTAGGTACTATTTTAGTACTTACCTTAGTGTTTCAATTTTTATTTCAATTATTTATTTCAATATTTTATTTCAATTTTATTTGCCTTTTATTCTATGTCTATGATTCTGAGAAGTGAGCAGTCTCAGTTGGTGGTTCTTCCTCTTCACTGGGATCCCTAATGTGACTGCAGTCAGCCAGGAGCTTCACGTGGACCTGGAATGTCCAAGATGATTTCAGCTACATGTTGGGTACCTCAGCAAAGAATGACTGGGAGCTGCTGGGGTCTCTCTTCCTCTCCTACAATTATGGTTCAATTCTTGTTTTACTCTATAAAAACAAGTGAAAGGAGAACCTGCCAGAACTCTTAGGTGCAAGGCCTAGAACTTGCCCACCATTGCTTCTGTCACAGTTTATAGGTCACAGCAAGTCACAAGGCCAACTGGAGTCAAGGGGAGGGGAAACAGTCTTCAGTGCTTGATGGAAGAGAATCAGTTATACTATCCAACCCCCTTTTTGATCATCACATAAGACAGTTGTTGAAGATAAAAATATAACAGAACTGTATAGTGAATAACAAATAAACTTTTACTTTACAGTTTGTAGAAATATATATTCATAAATAATATTTCCACAGCATTTAGGAACCAGAGGTGAAGTCATTATAACTGCTGTGGTAAGGGTCCTAAGTGCCACAATTAAGACCGGGTGCAGCCAAATAAACAAACAAATAAATATTTAAAACAAAACCAAAACTATTGTGGTAAGAAAGGTTACAGGTGAGGAGGAGTGTGAAACGATTTTCCTTCAAACCCATTCCTTCCCTTAGAGAGTCACAGTGCTTGTGAATGTACTAAAAAATCTGAGCTGTCCTACAGAAAAGAAGCTGGTTTGCAAAGAGAATTTGGACTTATCTGCCTTCATATTTACCCATCATGGGATGATTTTCCCACTTTTCTTTGAGAGGCTTAACAGAAATTCTCAGTTGGGCAGTTCATAAATAAAAGAAATATGTGATGCTAGAACACATTCATAAGTTAAAGATGCAATTGAAAACCAAGACTTCATATTATACAAATAATATTTTCCACAATTACAATTAGTAACTTCCAGAATGTGTATGTGGAGATAGGTAAGGGTTCAGAGTACTATAAACTTGTGAGAATATACATTTAAATGATATTAGATAGCATTTTAACAATAGTTATCAAAATTTAGAAGGCATACCATTGAAGACAGCATTTTTACTTATAGGAATTTACCCTCATTCCAATAAATCCTTAGTCAGATCACTTCATGTATTTAACAACCTTTTTGTCTCTTGAAGAAAAAAAAGAAATATGAAACTGTGAGATAACAGTTGTTCACAAATAAGATGTATTGGAAAAAACATGCTTCTTTCTTAGCAAAAAAAAACCTTCACGTTACTGCCACAAATTCACTGGGTAAAGACTGCAGTTTGTGGAAAATCTCTGTTCAGTAAACAGATCCAGAATGCTGAACTATTGTTTTAACAGTTAGGATGAGGGAGTTGGGATAACCCAAAAGATTTTACCTCAGAGAAGGTAATTAAAAGAATCAAAACTTACTTGCCCTTTGAAGATGTCATTCACTTGGAGGCGAAACCCTCCATGTTCATCTTGGTAAAACACACTGAGTCCAGACAGCTCATATATTTGAAAGAATTCTGCTGACTGGCAGCAGACTGAAGTCAATGTGGGAATATATGAATATTGACTAAATGTGCTTTCAGTAGAGATTAAAGGTGCTATATAGCAACTGTTTTTAACTGACTTCTGGGTCTCTTGGATCCCTTTAAATTTATGTCTCATTACTTATTATAATCAAAATTAGGACATGCTTAGAAGGTAATCTTGATTTTCAAGCATCTCATTCAATTTGACAGTGATAGACTTTATTTTCTTGGGCTCCAAAATCACTGCAGATGGTAACTGTAGACATAAAATTAAAAGATGCTTGCCCCTTGGAAGAAAAGCTATGACCAACCTAGACAGCATATTAAAAAGCAGAGACATTACCTTACTGACAAAGGTCCATCTAGTCAAAGCTATGGCTTTTCCAGTAGTCATGTATGGATGTGAGAGTTGGATCATAAGAAAGCTGAGCACCAAAGAATTGATACTTTTGAACTGTGTTGTTGGAGAAGACTCTTGAGAGTCCCTTGGACAGCAAGGAAATCAAACCAGTCAATCCTAAAGGAAATCAACCCTGAATATTCATTGGAAGGACTGATACTGAAGCTGAAGCTCTAATACTTTGGCCACTTGATGTGAAGAACTGACTCACTGGAAAAGACCCCGATGCTGGGAAAGATTGAAGGCAAGAGGAGAAGGGGACGAGAGAAGGTGAGATTGTTGGATGGCATTGCTGACTCGATGGACATGAGTATGAGCAAGCTCTGGGAGTTGGTGATGGACAGGAAAGCCTAGTGTGCTGCAGTCCATGGGATCGCAAAGAGTTAGACACAATTGCATGACTGAACTGACTGAATTCAATTTGACAGATACATAAGTATGCAAAGATATCCATACAGCACTGATCATTGCAGAATGTTAGTCACTCAGTCTTGTCCAACTCTTTGCAACACCATAAACTGTGGCCTGCCAGCCTCCTCCATCCATGTAGTTCTCCAGGCAAGAAACTGGAGTGGATTGCCATTCCCTTCTCCAGGGAAGCCCATTGCAGTATGGTTTGCAATTAAAAAAAAAAAAAAAAGGAAGTAATTCTAATAGGGATTGGTTACCTGGATGACACACATCCATACAAAGGAATGTGGATATATGTAGCCATTAAAATGAAAATATAGGGGCTTCTCTGATGGCTCAGGCATAAAGAATCTGCCTGCCAATTCAGGGGTCATGGGTTTGATAACTGGCCCAGGAAGATCTCATATGCCACAGGACAGCTAATCCTGTGTGCAACAACTATGGAACCAGAGCTGGTGAGCTACAATTACTGAGCCCATGTGTGCAACCACTGTAGTCCATGTGTCTAGAGCCTGTGATTTGCAACAAGAGAAACCACTGCAATGAGAAGCCCTTGCACTGCAAAGAGAGAGTAGCAACTAGAGTCACACAACTACAGTCTTTGCACAACAGCAAAGACCCAAAAAAGCCATAAATAAATAATGAAAATATAGAGCTATATATATATATATTTATGTGGAAATATGTGTAAGATATGTTTAAGTGAAAAAGGAAAGGGACAGAGAAATTTGCAAAATATACATTCATCTAAGCAAAAAAAAATACATGTGTGCTTTTGAATACAGAGATAAAATTTCTCATAAGGACTATTTAAGAAACGTAACAGTGGTCATCTATAGGAGAGAGCTTCCCAGATGGCACAGTGGTAAAAGACTGCCGGCCAGTGCAGGAGACACAAGAGACTCAGGTTGATCCCTGAGTCATGAAGATCCCCTGGAGAAGGAAATGCCAACCCGTTCTAGTATTCTCGCCTGGAAACTGCTATAGACAGAGAAGCCTGACAGGCTACACTCCACGGGGTTGCAGAGTCAGACACAACCGAGTGACTAAGCACACATCTATAGGAAGGGCATGGGATGTTAATAGGGGAATTAACTATACTTTTCTTATTATTTGATCTTAAAAAATAATACAAGCAAGCATACTTTTATAATTTAAAAAAAATAATTAAATGGCAAATAAAATAATTATCAAGGAAAAGAAAAAAATTAGCATGTTCAAAAACAATTCCATATAAATGTAGTTAAATGATCATTTTAATTTGAAGCACATGGCAGTCAATAGTTTTATGATACAAGAAAGAATACAGGGTTTGGAGCCAGTGGCTTAAATGCCAGTTGTTGATTAAATCCCAGCTGTTGGACTCAGTTGAGCAATTAAACACCACCACCCAGCACTTAGAGTAGAGATTTGTACAGGTCATCTACACTTTCAGAAACTCAGTTTTCACGTCTGTCAAATGAATATAACCATGCCTTCTTACAAGGACATATGTAAGGAAATTTGTCACAGGAACTGGCTTATGCAGTTATGGAAGCCAAGATGGCCCATGATACGCTGTCTGTAAAGTGGAGAACCAGGTAAGTTGGAGGTATAATTCAGTCCAAGTCAGAAGGCCTGAGAGCCAGGGGAGCCCATGGTGTCAGCCCTAATCCAAAGTCAAAGGCCTGAAACTGGAGGGCCACTAGTGTAAGTCCCAGAGCCCAAAGGCCAGACAGCCAGGAGCTCCGATGTCTGAAAGCAAGATATATGGATGTCCAAGCTCAGGAGAGAAAGAGGGATTTCCTTTATCCTCCTCCCTTTTGTCCTATTCATGTTCTCAATGGATCGGGTGATGCGCACCCACACTGGTGAGGGCCAATCTTCTTAACTCAATTTATGGAATCAAATGCTAATCTCTTCCAGAAATACCCTCACAAACACTCCAGAATTTTACTAGCTGCCTAGGCATCTCTCAGCCTGGTCAGGTTGGCACATAAAACTAACCATTACAGGAGTTTTCTGATTTCACTCTGAAAATATTCCTACCTGCCTGTGACTGCATTTCTATTTTTTTTTTCCAAAAATATTTGTTGGCTCATGTTTAGAAAAAGATAGAATGAAAAATCATCTACTAGTGGCTTAAAAAAAAAAGATGTAATCTGTATCTACATCTGACTAAACGCCTCTGACAAACTCCCAAGCCAACTTGCCATGGGAAGCCAAGTAGCTCTATTTGTTTAGCATGTGATAAATCGTATCCTTGTCAATCATGTCTCTATGATATCTTCATGAGTAACAAGAGACCTTTGTTATAAAAATCTTAAAGGAAATATATTTCTCAGTCTTCTCAGTTTATTCTATGAGCAAATTCTTTTTTTAATATTTAATAATATTCATTTGGCTGCCCTGGGTCTTAGTTGTCACACACGGGATCTTTTGAGGCAGCATGTGAACCCTTAGTTGTGGCATGTGGGATCTAGTTCCCTGACCAGGGATCTAACCTGAGCCCCTTGCACTGAGAGCAAGGAGTCTTAGCCACTGGACCACCAGGGAGTCCCTATAAGCAAATTCTATAAAATGTAAAACAGCCCATAATCCTTTTAGCCTGTATTGCTAGTAGATATCACTACATCTAACAAATTTAGCAATGACTCCTTAATATCATCCAATGCACAGCCTATGTTCAAATGTCCCTGGTTTCTTAAAATATCCCCAGGTGTGGCTGTGTCTGGGGATGAAAGTAAAGTCCAATGTTGTAAAGAACAACACTGCATAAGAACCTGGAATGTTAGGTCCATGAATCAAGGTAAATTAGATGTGGTCAAACAGGAGATGGCAAAGTGAATAACGACATTTTAGGAATCAGCAAACTAAAATGGATGGGAATGGATGAATTTAATTTAGATGACCATTATATCTACTACTATGGGCAAGAATCCCTTAGAAGAAATGGAGTAACCCTCATAGTCAACAGGAGTCTAAAATGCAGTACTTCAGTGCAATCTCAAAAACAACAGAATGATCTCTGTTCGTCTCCAAGGCAAACCATTCAACATCACAATAAACCAAGTCTGTTCCCCTTACCACCAATGCCAAAGAAGCAGAAATTGAATGATTCTATGAAGACCTCCACGAACTTCCAGAACTAACACCAAAAAACAGATGTCCTTTTCATCACGGGGGACTGGAATTCAAAAGTAGGACGTCAAGAGATACCTGGAGTGACAGGCAAGTTGGCCTTGGAGTACAAAATGAAGTACTGCAAAGGCTAACAGAGTTTTGCCAAGAGAACACATTGGTCACAGCAAACACAATCTTCCAAGAACACAAGACATATCTCTGCACATGGACAATACCAGATGGTTAATACCAAAATCAGATTGATTATATTCTTTGCAGCAGAAGATGGAGAAGCTTTATACAGTCAGCAAAAACAAGACCTAGAGCTGATTGTGGCTCAGATCATGAGCTCTGTATTGCAAAATTTGGTCTCAAATTGAAGAAAGTAGGGAAAATCACTAGACTATTCAGATATGACCTAAATCAAATCCTTATTATTATACAGTGGACAGATGAATTGATTCAAGGGATTAGGTCTGGTAACCTACCGAATGCCTGAAGAACTATGGACAGAGGTTTATAACATTGTATAGGAGGTGGTGACAAAAACCATCTGCAAGGAAAAGAAATGCAGAAAGGCAAAGTGGTTGTCTGAGGAGACCTGGCAAATAGTTGAGAAAAGAAGAAAAGTAAAAGGCAAAAGAGAAAGGGAAAGAAATACCCAACTGAATGCAGAGTTACAGAGAATGGCAAGGAGAGATAAGAAAGCCTTCTAAAGTAAGCAATGCAAAGAAATAGAGAAAAACAATAGAATGGGAAAGACTAGCAATCTCTACAAGAAAATTAGAGATACTAAGGGAACATTTCATGCAAAGATGGGCACAGTAAAGGACAGAAATGGCAAGGACCTAAAGAAGCAGAAGAGATTAAGAAGGTGACAAGAATATACAGAAGAACTGTACAAAAAAGATCTTAATGTCTCGGATAACCATGATGGTGTAGTCTCTCACCCAGCCAGACATTTTGGAGTGTGAAGTCAAGTGGGCCTTAGGAAGTATTACTACAAGCAATGCTAGTGGAGGTGATGGAATTCCAGCTGAACTATTTCAAATTCTAAGAGACGATGCTGTTAACGTGCTGTACTCAATAAGCCAGCAAATCTGGAAAATTCAGCAGTATCCACAGGACTGGAAGAGGTCAGTTTTCATTCCAAACCCAAAGAAGGACAATGCCAAAGAATATTTAGATTACCGAACAACTACACTCATTTCACATGCTAGCAAGATTATGCTCAAATTCTTCAAGCTAGGTTCCAGCAGTATGTGAATCAAGAACTTACAGCTGTACAAGCTAGATTTAGAAAAGGCAGAGGAACCAGAGATCAAATTGCCAACATCCTCTGGATCATAGAAAAAGCAAGGAAATTGAAAAAAAAATCTATTTCTGCTTCATTGACTACATTAAAGCTTTTGACTGTGTGGATCACAACAAACTGTAGAAAATTTCTTAAAGAGATCGGAATACTTGACCACCTTACCTGCCCCCTAGAAGCCTATATGCAGAACAAGAAGCAACAGTTAGTACTGGACAGACTGGTTCAAAACTGGGAAAGGAGTACATTAAGGCTGTATATTGTCACCCTGCTTATTTAACTTATATGCAGAGTACATCATGAGAAACGCTGGGCTGGAAGAATCACAAGCTGGAATCAAGATAGTTGGGAGAAATATCAACAATCCCAGATATGCAGATGACACCACTTTAATGGAAAAAAAGTGAAGAGGAACTAAAGAGCCTCTTGATGAAGGTGAAAGAGGAGAGTGAAAAAGCTGGCTTAAAACTCAACATTCAAAAAACTAAAATCATGGCATCTGGTCCCATCACTTCATGTCAAATAGATGGGGAAAAAGTGGAAAGAGTGACAGATTTTATTTTCTTGGGCTCCAAAATCTCTGCAGATAGTGGCTTACATCTTAAAAGACATTTGCTCCTTATAAGAAAAGCTATGACAGACCTATACAGGTATTAAAAAGCTGAGACATCCTTTACTGATAAAGGTTCATATGGTCAAAGTTATGGTTTTTCCAGTAGTCATGTATAGATGTGAGAGTTGGACCATAAAGAAGGCTGAGTGCTGAAAAATTGATGCTATCAAATTGTGGTGCTGGAGAAGATTCTTGAGAGTCCCTTGGAAAGCAAGGAGATCAAACCAGTCAATCTTAAAGAAACTCAGTCCCAAATATTCATTGGAAAGACTGATGCTGAAGCTGATGCTCCAATACTTTGACCACCTAATGCGAAGAGCCTGTTCACTGGAAAAGACCCTGGTGGTGGGGAAGATTGAGGGCAAGAGGAGAAGGGGGTGACAGAGGATAAGATGGTTGGATGGCATCACTGACACAATGGACATGAGTTTGAGCAGACTCTGGGAGATAGTGAAGGACAGGGAAGCCTTGTGCGCTGAAGCCCATGGGGTTGCAAAGAGATGGACACGGCTTGGTGACTGAACAACAATAGCCTATGTTCAAATATCCTTGGTGCCTTAAAATACACATTACGAACAAGTTCTGCATAATATATTTGGCTATAAGTCTCTTTATAAAGCAAAACTTATCGACCTAAAAGTAGGAGTATCCACATCTACAAAGATAGTGGGAGAATTTATATATATTTTTTGCTAGGTGACAAAACAAGCAGTCAAAAATTCATCTTTGATAATATTGGTAGGAGTGTAAATTGCTATAGCCATTCTGGAAAACAACTCTTCAAAGAATTAATAATTCTTTGATCCAGAAATCCTACTCTTGTATATATTCAAAGGAAAGGAAATCACAAGCAATATCTGCACTCCCATCTTTTATTGCAGCATTCCTCACACTAAGCCAAAATATGAAAGCAACCTAAGTGTCCATCAATGAATGTATGGATAAAGAAGATGTATATATACAATGGAATCTTATTCATCATGAGAACAAAGGAAATACTACAATTTGAGACAACCTGGATGAGTCTAGAGGGCATTTTACTAAGTAAAATATGCTAGACAGAGAAAGACAAATAATATATGGTATCACTTTATATGTGGAATCTAAACAAAATCAAACTTATAAGAGACAGAGGGTAGAATAGTGTTTGCTAGGAGCTGGGGATGGGAGAAATGAGGATATCTTTATCCAATGGTATACACATCCATTTATAAGGTGAATAAAATCTGAGGATCTATAGAAGCATAGTGACTATAGTTAGCAATACTGTATTATATACTTGAAATCTGCTAAGATTGTAGATCTTAGGCATTCTCACCAAAAAAAAAATTAAGGTGAAAATATCATTAAAGTTAAAGAAGAACTGACCTAACAGACATAAGCAGAACATTCTACCTGACAGAGAATTCACATTCTTCAGGTGTACATGGAACAAACCTTAATTAATCCCATGCTGGATCATAAAGCAAGCCTCTACAAATTTGACAAGACTAAAATTAATCATGGGATTAAACTAGAAATCAATAATAGGAAGAAAATTAGAAAATAACTCCAATTTCTGGAGATTAATCACATACACTTATATAATTCATGAGTCAAGATGTCACAATGGAAACATCTGAAACATAATAACAAGGGAGAATACTTTAAGAAACGTGGGAAGGAGAGTTCTTGAACTGGGAACAAAAAGCATTAATTTATAATGGAAGCATTGTAAAACCGAGTTACATTAAAATTACACATTAAATAAGTAGTTTCTTATGGGAAGAAGGTAAAGTTAGTGAGTTAGAAGGAACACAAAGAAAACTTCTTAAGGGGTGGGGTTGGTAATGTTCTATTCCTTGATTTGGTTAGTATTTATATGAGCAATTCACCTGTGTTAATTCATCAAGACATATATTTATGACATACTCTTTTCTGTATGTATCTGAATATTTGCCAAAAATTATTGTAAAGTATAAAGTTCTTAAGCATAAAAATAACCCTCCAAAAAGCAACTCTTTTAAAGATAAAAAAAAATGTAAAACTAAAAAAAAGTCTAAAGGCAACTTAGAAACTTACTCTGTATTAAAAGATTAGGATTCAATAATGTTATGGCAAAGATATTGATAGTATATTCTTCATTTAAAATTTTATGTGAAGCCATGACCTAAAATGAACATGGATAACTTTTTTCACTTAATTTTTTTATTGTGGAAAAATGCACATAGAAGTATATGTAAGGAGATCACATCAAAACCTATGAAACATTGCAGCAAAAGCTATACTAAAAACTGAAAATATTAGCCTTTAAATGTTTGCATCACCAAGGAAAAAATAACAAAAAAAGGATGCATTTTTAGTATATCTCTTAAGAACATTGGGAACAAATCAATAAAATTAACTGAAAGAACTAGAAATATGGAATTTAAAGATAGGAGATAAGAACGTTAATAAATGTAAAGCAAAAAAAAAAAAAAGATAATAATGCTCTCAAAATACAGAAGAGTAACAAAATTAAACTCTTCTTGAGTCTGATTAAAGAAAAATAGAGTAGTCCCCAAAGGTCTTTCAGCCAATCACCCTGGGATGTGGCCCCTCAGATCAATGGGCAGAACCAGCCCTCAGTCCTCCAGGCTGCAAAACCAGCCATGCCAGGAACTGGACCTGCCTACCAGTGGGCCAGAACCAGCCAAGGACACCCAAAGCTATGCAGAAAACTGCCAGGGCCTAGCCCTGCCCAACAGCAGGTCAGCAGCTGGTCCTACCACAGCAGAAGGACCTATGCAGTACATAGGGGGCACCCCCAGAGCATACAGCTCTAGTTACTAGCATATTGCTGAGCTTTATAGGAAGTCTCCCATAGGAGGCCACTTCTCCAAGATCTAAAACCATAACCGATTCACTTAATAAAGAGAAATAAACACAGAGAACTAGGGAAAATGAGGAGATGGAGAAATACACTCTAAATGAGGGAACAAGACAAAACCTCAGAAAAGAACTAAACAAAGTGAGATAAGCAATCAACCTGATAAATGGTTTAAGGTAATGATTGTAAAAAATGCTCAACAAACTAAGGAGAAGAGTGGAGGAACACAGTGAGAATTTAACAGGGTCAGAAAATACAAAGAAGAATCAAATGGAGTGAAAATACAAAGATTAAAAGAGTTTACTACAAATAATTATATACCAATAAAATGGGCAACCTAGAAGAACAGGATGCATCTTTGCTGCTAAGTCGCTTCAGTCGTGTCCGACTCTGTGCAACCCCGGGGACTGCAGCCTACCAGGCTCCTCCATCCATGGGATTTTCCAGGCAAGAGTACTGGAGTGGGGTGCCATTGCCTTAGCAATACACAATTTTCCAAGACTGACTGAGGAAGAAATAGAAAATATGAGCAGACTGACTGAAAATATGAGCAGGAGTGAAATTGAATCATTAATTTAAAAACTCCCAACGAATGAAAGTCCAAATCTTCTGGCTTCACAGATGAATTCTACTAAATATTTAAAGAAGAGTTAACACCTATCCTCAAACTATTTCCCCCCAAATTGAAGAATAAATGTTTCTTAACACATTCCATGAGGCCAGCATCACCCTGATACCAAACCAAAGACCCAACCTCCTCCCAAAAAAGAAAATTATAGACCAATACTGATATTGGATTTAAAACTGAATGAAATAGATTCAAAACTCCTCAACAAAACACTATCAAACCAAATTCAACAACACTTCAAAAGGATCATATACCAAGATCAAGTGGGATTCATCCCAGGTTTGGTTCAATATCTGCAAATCAACATGATGAAGTGAAAGTCACTTAGTCGTGTCCAACTCTTTGCAATCCAATGGGCTATACAATCCATGGAATTCTCCAGGCCAGAATACTGGAGTGGGTAGCCTTTCCCTTCTCCAGGGGATCTTCCCAACCCAGGGATCGAACTCAGGTCTCCTGTATTGCAGGTGGATTCTTTACTGGCTGAGCCACAAGAGAAGCCACAAGGGAAGATGTGTCTATTTAACAAAGTAAAGAATCTCAATGATCAGAAAGAGCTTTTGATAAAATTCAGCACCCATGTTTTAAAAATAAAAACTCTCCAGAAAGTGGGTATAGAATAAAATACCTCAAAACAATAAAGGTCATATATGACAAACCTGCCTCTTGAGAAACCTATATACAGGTCAGGAAGCAACAGTTAGAACTGGACATGGAATAACAGACTGGTTCCAAATTGGGAAAGGAGTACATCAAGGCTGTATATTGTCACCCTGCTTATTTAACTTCTATGCAGAGTACATCATGAGAAATGCTGGGCTGGAAGAAGCACAAGCTGGAATCAAGATTTCTGGGAGAAATATCAATAACTTCAGATATGCAGATGACACCACCCTTATGGCAGAAAGTGAAGAGGAACTAAAAGCCTCTTGATGAAAGTGAAAGAGAAGAGTGAAAACGTTGGCTTAAAGCTCAACATTCAGAAAACTAAGATCATGGCATCTGGTCCTATCACTTCATGGCAAATAGATGGGGAAACAGTGGAAACAGTGTCAGACCTTATTTTGGGGGGCTCCAAAATCACTCCAGATGGCGATTGCAGCCATGAAATTAAGAGACGCTTACTCCTTGGAAGGAAAGTTATGACCAACCTAGATAGCAAATTCAAAACCAGAGGCATTACTTTGCCAACAAAGGTCCATCTAATCAAGGCTATGGTTTTTCCAGTGGTCATGTATGGATGTGAGAGTTGGACTGTGAAGAAAGCTGAGTGCCAAAGAATTGATGCTTTTTTTTTTTTTTAGAGATTATTTTTTAAACTTTATTTACAGGTTAATTTTCTTTGTAAAATAAATTTTGTATTTTGTTTTACTAGTGGGCTATGTTTGTTTTTTTTTATTTTTATTTTTATTTTATTTTTTACTTTACAATTCTGTATTGGTTTTGAACTGTGGTGTTGGAGAAGACTCTTGCAAGTCCCTTGGCCTGCAAGGAGATCCAACCAGTCCATTCTAAAGGAGATCAGTCCTGGGTGTTCATTGGAAAGACTGATGCTGAAGCTGAAACTCCAGTACTTTGGCCACCTCATGCGAAGAGTTAACTCATTGGAAAAGACCCTGATGCTGGGAGGGATTGGGGGCAGGAGGAAAAGGGGATGACAGAGGATGAGATGGCTGGATGGCATCGCCGACTCGATGGACGTGAGTCTGAGTGAACTCCGGGAGTTGGTGAGGGACAGGGAGGCCTGGTGTGCTGTGATTCATGGGGTCGCAAAGAGTCGGACATGACTGAGCGACTGAACTGACTGACTGATGACAACCCAACAGCTAAGACCATACTCAATGATGAAAAGCTGACAGCATTTACTCAAAGATCAAGAACAAGAGAAGGATGTATGCTCTTCCCAGTTTTACTCAACATAGTATTGGAAGTTCTAGCCGCAGCAATCAGACAAGGAAAAAATAACAGACATCCAAACTGTAAAGGAAGACAGTTTGCAGATGACATAATATCATATATAGCAAATCCTAAAGATGTCACCAAAAACTATTAGAACTAATAAATGATTCAGTAAAGTTTCAGACAAATAGGTGGCAGATAAATGGGGAAACAAAGAAAACAGTGAGAAACTTTATTTGGGGGGACTCCAAAATCACTACAGGTGGTGGCTGCAGCCATGAAATTAAGAGATGCTTGCTCCTTGGCAGAAAAGCTATGACCAACCTAGACAGCATATTAAGAAGCAGAGACATTACTTTGCCAACAAAGGTCCATCTAGTCAGAGCTATGGTTTTTCCAGTAGTCATGTATGGCTGTGAGAGTTGGAATATAAACAAAGCTGAGCACCAAAGAATCGTTGCTTTTGAACGGTGGTGTTGGAGAAGACTCTTGAGAGTCCCTTGGACTGCAAGGAGATCAAACCAGTCAATCCTAAAAGAAATCAGTCCTGAATATTCATTGGAATGACTGATGCTGAAGCTGAAACTCCAATACTTTGGTCACCTGATGTGAAGAACTGACTCATTGGAAAAGACCCTGATGGTAGGAAAGATCGACGGTGGGAGGAGAAGAGGACAACAGAGGATGAGACAGTTGGATGACATCACCGACATGATGGATATGAGTTTGAGTAAGCTCCAGGAGTTGGTGATGGACAGGGAAGCCTGGTGTGCTGCAGTCCATCGGGTCGCAAATAGTCTGAGATGACTGAGCGACTGAACTGAACTGAACTGAAAGTTTCAGATTATAAAATTAATATTCAAAAAGTTGTTGTGTTTCTATACATTAATAACAAACTATCAGATAGAGATATGAAGAATACAATCCTATTTAAAATTATATCAAAAAGAATAAAATACCTAGGAGATAACCCAACCAAGGAAGTAAAAGCCTTGTACTTAGCTAACCATAAGCCACTGATGAAAGAAACTAAAGACACAGACAAATGGAAAAATACACTGTGCTGAAAAATTTGAAACATTGATATTGATAAAATGTCCATTCTACCCAAGATAATCTATAGATTTAATATAATTTCTACAAAAATACTTTTGCAGAACTACAGCAAATAATTTTAAAATTTGCATGGAAACACAGAAGACTCCAAATAGCCAAAACAATCTTGAGAAAAGAAGAAAAAAGTTGGAGGTATCATGCTCCCTGATTTCAAATTAAACTACAAAGCTACAATAATCAAAACTCGATTGTACTGGCACATAGATCAACTGAACAGAATAGAGAATCCAGAAATATACTTATTTAATCAATTAATCTATTTCAAAGGAGATAAAAATATATTAATACAATATATACTTATACCATACAGTATAATAATAATATAAAATTACCACAATATAATAATAATAATATATTAATAAATATATTAAACAATTAATACTCTCTTCAATAAATAGCATTAGGAAAAACATGACAGTTAATGCAGAAGTAGCAAACTGAAATACTTTCTCACACCGTAAACAAAAATAAACTCAAAATGGATTAAAGACAAATGTAAGACATGAAACCATAAAACTTTTAGAAGAAAACACAGGCAGTATATTCTCAGACACTGGTCTTACAATATTTTTGGGGGGGATATGCTCCTTTGGGCCTGGGAAACAAAAGCAAAAATAAACAAATGGGACTACATCAAACTAAAAGCCTTTTGCACAGTGGAAGAAATTAGCAACAAAACAAAAAGGCAATCTCCTGAATGGCAGAAGATATTTGCAAATGATATATCTGATGAGGTTAATATACAAATTATAGAAAGAACTCATGCAACTCAACATCATAAAACAAACAACCTGATTAAGAAATTAGCAGAGGACCTGAATAGGTATTTTTTCAAAGAAGACACATGAAAAGATGCTCAACATCACTAATCATCAGAGAAATGCAAATGAAGGCCACAAGGGGATACTACCTCACACCTGCCAGAATGGCTATTATCAAAAAGACAAGAAATAACAAGTGCTGGTGAGAATGTGTAGAAAAGGGGACCTTAGTACAGTTGATGGAGATGTAAATTGCTGCAGTCACTGTGGAAGATAGTACAGAGGTGTGTCATAGAACTAAAATGAAATGAATATATGATACAGCAGTTTCACTTGTGAAAACAAAATATTAACTTGAAAGATATATGCACTCCAGTGTTCCTTGTAGCATTATTTATTCAATATGATAGCTAAGGTATGAAAGCACTCTAAGTGTCCATCAACAGATGGATAAAGGAAATGTGGTATAGATGTTACAAGGGCAGACTACTCAGCTATTAAAAAAATGAAATCTCACCATTTGCAAAAATACGGATGGGTCAAGGAGGTATTATGCTAGTGAAATAAATCAGACAGAGAAAGATAAATACCACATGATCTTACTTACACGTGGAATCTAAAAATCAAAACAAATAAAGAAGCAAAATGAAAACAGACTCAACGATAGAGTGAACAAATGGGTTTTGCTGGAAAGGAGAGGGCTTGTAAAATCAGTGAAATAGGTGAAGGGGGTTAAGAAGTACAAACCTCTATTTATATAATAATAAGTCATTGGGATATAATACACAGCATAAAGAATGTGGTCAATAGTATTGCAATAACTTTGTATGGGGACAGATGGTTACTAGACTTGCGGTGATCTTTTCATCACGTATGCAAATGTCAGATCTTTATGTAGTACCCCTGAAACTAACATAATATTTCAATATTTCACTTTAAAAAAGAAAAAAAAATAGAACAGATAATACAGGTTTTACTTGATTCTAAGAAGGAATCATAGGATTCTGGGATGAGAAAAAAAAAACTTAGGTGAACCAGCACAGATAACACAGTACGGGGAAAGTTTTCCTAATCTAAGACTGAAGACAACCTAGATGGAAGATATTTGGGTCTAGCGAAGGGAAGATTTCTAGGATGTTCTTGAGGTTAGAAAGAGCATCGTGCATTCAAAACCACTCAGTTTCCATATTCAGGACGAAGCAAATGAGGATCATATGGGGTAGAACTTTGCTTGAATGTATGCATAATATCACAGAATCTGGTTTTCTTTGCCAATAACCACAGGATGGCAACAACAGGAAAAAGAAGAAACATCTTTGTATCAAGATATATACTATGGTAATATATTATATGATATTATATGTAGATATAAACTGGATAAACAAGCCCTGTATAATATCTGAATGTTATTTGAAAGAGAGATTTTTTTTTCTTGCTCTTATAAGCTTTCAACTCAAAGAATTCTACCTGTTTAGCTTATTTCCTCATGCAACTTAACACCACATATGTTAGTCATTTCCTGTGTGTCCAATCCACTATGTGGATAAATTGGATCTCCAGCAACCAGAAAGTATATGAATAATCTCTGTGAAGCTCTTACTCACTGTGCCTTAGTGATTTGTATACTAATTAGTATTTGTAAAGTAGGAGGAGAAACAGGAGTTAAGTAGTGGTTGATTTTCATTACCTGATAGTAACAAACATCATCACAATATTATTGCAGAGAATAGCATCCTACTGTCCTTTCATCTTGTCAGTTTAAAGAAAATGAGTCTTTACCTCATTCTGCTAGGAAAGATTTGAAACAGATAAGGATAATTAAAACATGGTCTTCAAAAGGTATAAAAATAATAGTGAATAATAATAGTGAAACACTTGATATCTTTTCTAATTGTCACACACACACACACAAGGGCTTATACAATAGATTCAATTGTGTATCTACAACTCAAACTTGTTCAGTATGTTAGTTATTATTCTACTCCCTTCTCAGCAGGTACACCATGGACCTCTCCATCTTTCCTTCTAAATCTACTCTCCTGCATTTTCTGTCTTCATATTCCTTCATTTTCTATGTTCATATTGCACAAACACTGACCCACTTTCCAACAGAAATACGGGAGTCATCTTATCTCTTCCACTTTTGTCACATCCACTAAAACAAAAAGATCTCCTGGGACTTCCCTGGTGGTCCAATGGTTAGGAATCTGCCTGCCACTGCAGGGCACATGGGTTCAAGGTCAGGTCAGGAAGATCCCACGTACCATGAGGCAACTGAGACTATGTGCCCCAACTGCTGAAACCCGCGCTCTAGAGCCTGAGTTCTGCAACAAGAGAAGACACTGCTGTGAGAAGCCGATGCACCACGGCTGAAGAGCAGCCCCTGCTTGTTGCGACTAGAGAAGGCCTCACACAGCAATGAAGACCCAGCACGGCCGGGGGAAAAAAAATCTCCCTGTCATTGATTTTACCTCCAAAATTATATTTAAATCCCATATCTTCTTCATCTTCACTGCTACCACTTCAGGCCCTCATTCCAACTTTCAGATTCTTGTAATAGCCGCTTAATTTCCTTTGGACTCATCTTGTGCCCTTCTCCAATTTATTTGGTGTGTACTGGTTCCAATCAATCCTTACAAAATGGAAATCTCATTGCCTCTCTTCCCAGTTTAAACTTCATCATTGTTCACTATAGTATTTTGGATTAAATATAACATTTTTCATTTTGTCTCTGAAGTTATGCATGATCTGCACTTTACCTCTCTGCCATACGTACCTGATACAATAGCCAGGCTGAGCTATTATACTTGTATTTAACTCCATACCACACTGTGTGTTCTTCTGGGCCCTTGCACACACTGCTTCTGCCTCTCTTGAAGTTTTTTCCCTCTTTTTTATACTCTCATATCTTTCATCTTTCAAACACTCCCCAAACCTGGCTACATCGTATTCAGCCTTAAAGATTCGGCTCAAATGTCGCCTTTCCCCAGGAATATGTCTGTCTCTGATCTCCCGCCTTCATCACTCTGGGTTATATGGCCTTCTTTGTACTACTCTATGATGAAGGTTACCCACTCCAGTGTTCTTACCTGGAAAATCCCAGGGATGGGGGAGCTTGGTGGGCTGCCGTCTATGGGGTCGCACAGAGGTGGACACGACTGAAGCGACTTAGCAGTACCAGCAGCATAATGAAGGTTGGCAACTTTTATCTGTGAAGGGCCAAATAATAAATATTTTAGGTTCTGATAGCATCCATGGGGTTCTCCAGGCAAGAATACTGGAGTGGGCTGCCATTTCCTTCTCCCAATAGGCTACACAACGGACCCTAAAAAGATCCATGTCTGAACACCAGGAAACTATGAATGTTACCTTATTTGAAAAAAAGGGATTGTTGCAGATGTAATGGGTTGTGAGCTGAAAGCATCCTGAACCATCCAGGTGGAGACTAAATTTAATGGTGTGTCCTTATAAAAGAAACATATAGGAGACGGTAGGGAAGAGGAGGATGCAATGTGACCGTAGAGACAGAGGCGGGAGTGCAGTGATGCTGCCACGGATCAAGCGAAGCTGTCAGCCACTGGAAGCTGGATATGGCAAAAAAAAAAAAAAAAAAGGACAGCTCTGAAACCCTGTGGGGAGTGTGGTCCTGTCAACACCTTCACTGTGGATTCTGACCTACACGATGTGGCAGAATCAGTTTCTATTATTTCAGCCACCCAACTTAGCTAATCCAGGAACACATGTACAATCTCAGCCACCACTATCCAAGTCTGCCACAGCAGTGTGAACGCATAGGCAATATGTAAACAAACGGGCATGACTGTGCTCCAGTAAAAACTTTAGTCACCAAAACAAACAGGAGGACAGATTTGACCCACAGGTTGTAGGTTGGACTTACAGAGCAGTGAGTATCATACTCAATTATTTCTCCTCTAGAATATAAGCATATTGAGAGCAAGAACTATGATGTATATCTTAGAATTTCTAACTTAAGAATCTCAAACTTTAATTCCTACAGTGGCCACGCAGGTGAATTAAGTGAGTGAAGTAGACTGGATGAAAAAGTGAAAGTGTCACCTAATGATGGCAACACCTGCTAGGGTCCTGGCAAATATTGCCAAGCTAGGGCAAGCTAGTGCTTCCCTCGTAGCCCAATCAGTAAAGAATCCGCCTGCAATGTGCAAGACCAGGGTTCAATTCCTGGGTTGGGAAGATCCACTGAAGAAGGAAATGGCTACCCACTCCAGTACTCATGCCTGGGAAATTCCATGGACAGAGGACCCTGGCAGGCTACAGTCTATGGGGTCACAAGAGTCAGACACGACTGAGAGACTAAACCCCCACCAGGGCTGCATATCTAGGAGGACCACTATATGAATGGTTAACGATAAATACATATACATATAGGGTTGGCCAAAAAATTCATTTGGGATTTTCCATAACATTTTGGGCAACCCGATAATTCCAAGATAATAGAAGGGATAAATGAAGTAATAATTTTAAAAGTTTAGTCCTAAAGAAGGAAAGAAAAATAAATAGTAACAAAACAGCCTTAATAGAACATAGATAGCAACATGATATATAAATCAAACTATGTCAGTTATTATTTTAACTGTGAATGAACTAAATACAACAAGTAAAAGTTTATGGTTGTCAGACTGGATTAAACAACAACAACAATATCGTGTTTAAAGTGTCACACTTTAAATATATACAGGAATGTTAACAGTAAAAAACAAAGAAAACATATGCCATGCAAACAATAGACAAAACAAAGGTAGTATATCTACAGTAAAATCAGATAAAATAGATTTAACGCAAAAAGAATTACCAAATTTGCAGATATAAAGTAAAGAGAATAATTAAGAAACCTCATAATTGTAAAAGGATCAATTCAGCAAGAAGTTATTTAGAATCCTGAGTTTTTCTGTACTCCATAACAGAGCTTCAAATATTAAAGGAGAAATGAACAGAATGAAAAGGCTCAGTGAACAGATACATGCTCTTAAAGAAAAACTTCAGCATACTTTATTTAATAGCTCATAAGACAGTCTAACAACAACAACAACAAAAAAAAAAACTGTAAAAACAATACCCAATTGACCAACTTGGCCTAACTGGCTTATGTAGAATACTGCCTTAAACTATGACAGAATTCACCTTTTCAAGTGAACATGGATTTTTTACCAAAATAATGAAGAAAATCTCAACAAATCTAAAAAAAGCAGTCAATCACAGAGTTGTCTTTAGACAACAGAATCAAGATAAAAAACAATAACAGAATATAACTGGCATAATGCCAACTGCTTGGTAATGAAATATTTTGCTGTTTTTCAGTCGCTCAGGTGTCTGACTTGTGATGCCATGGACTGCAGCATTAATTTGACAATTTGGGTGAAATGCATAAGTTTCTAAAACTATATACATAATTTACCAAAATAGAAGTAGAAAATTTGACTAGCTCAGTATTTAAGCCAGTAGTTGACTAGCTTAGACATATTTTCTCTATTATTTAAAAATCTCTCCTAAAGAAAACTCTAGGCTCATATGGTTTGACTGGTAGATTCTTACAAAAATCTAAGGGAAAAAAATACCATGAATTTTGCACAATTTCACCTAGAAAACAAAAAGACAACTATTCCAATGCAACTCCTTAAGAACCATATAACTAGACTTCCAAAATCTGACAAGGACATTACAAGAAAGAATTAACAGAACCAATCTTTCATAAACACAGATGAAAAATCTTTAACAAAATATTAGACAATTGAATCTAGTGATATATAAGTTGAGCTTATTCTAGGAATGCAAGATTGGCTTAACATTTAAAAATTAACCCAATCATATTAATGTAAATAAAAGAAAAAAGATTATATGACCATCTTGATAGATGCAGCAAAACAATTTGACAAAAATTTTCTCTTCATCATGTATTTTATATTTAAAAACAAAGCCTTCACAAACTTGGAATAAAAGGCAACTTTCTTAAACAATTAAAGAATATTCCCAAAACAACAACAACAATAGCAAACATCATACCCACTGGTGAAAAACTGAAAACTTTCCTTCTAACCTTGGGAATGAGATAAGGATGCCATTCTTACTATTTATAACTGCTACTGTACTGGAGGTCCCAGCCACTGTGGTATATTAAATGTATACATATAAATATATATATGAATTTGAAAAGAAAGAAAAGTTGTCATTATTTGTAGACAGCATGATTATATGGTAGAAAATCTGAAAGAATCTATAAATTCTGTGACCTTAACATTGAATCTGCAACATTGCTGGATAAAAGGTCATTCTTGAAAAATAATTTGTATTTCTATATATCATCTGCAAATAGAATATTATATTTTAAAATATATTATTTATAATAGAATATATTGACTACATAAAAATAATTCTTATAAAATAAATATCATATAAAATACTGGGTTAGCCAAAAAGTTTGTTTGGGTTTTTGTAAGGTGGTATGAAAAGCTTGAGTGAACTCTTTGGCCAACCCAATATTTATAATTCTCCAACACTGGAAACAAAAAAAAATCCTTGAGTGAAGCTACATATTTAAATAAATTTCAAAATAAACATTTCAGAAAGCTTTTAACATTCAGAAATCTCAATATTGTAAAGATGTCAATTTTTCCCAAATAAATCTATAAATTTACACTCCCCCAATCAAAATTCTAGCAGGATTTTTGGGAAAGCTGACAAAGCTGATTCTAAAATTCATATGGAAATGCAAAGAGCCAAGAATACCTAAGGCAACTGAAGAAGAAGGGCAAAGCTGAAGATTCATTCTACCTGAGAACAAAACCAATCATAGTTAATGAGGACCTCACGGGATTGACTTAGTTATATAAACTAACCAGTGAACTAGATTAGAGGGCTATACATGAGTGGTCATCTGGTTCATGACAAAGGCAACAATGCAATGGGTGAAAGAAAAGTATTCTCAATAAACGTTGCTGGATTAATAGGATATGTTAAAAATACATATATATGTACCTCTTCCTATACCATTACTCAAAAATTAATTCCAGATGGATTGCCAATCTGAACGTGAAAATACAACAATAAAGCTTTTAGAGGAGAACACAGGAAGACATCCTTTTGATCTTGGAGTAGGTAGAGATTTCTTAGACAAGACATAAAGTACATTAACACAGAGAATAACATCCCTATATATACACACACACACACACACACACGTATCTAACAAAGGAGTAATATCTAGAATGTGTATAAACTTTTATTAATCAATAAGACAGACAACCCAAGAGAAAACTGAAAAAAAAAAAAATCTGGGCATGTCATGAGAGGATATCCAAGTATCCTGCTGCTGCTGCTGCTGCTGCTAAGTTGCTTCAGTCATGTCCGACTCTGTGCGACCCCATAGACGGCAGCCCACCAGGCTCCCCCATCCCTGGGATTCTCCAGGCAAGAACACTGAAGTGGGTTGCCATTTCCTTCTCCAATGCAAGAAAGTGAAAAGTGAAAGTGAAGTCACTCAGTCGTGTCTGACTCTTCTCAATCCCTAAAATCGTGTAGAACGCTACTTCAATCCCATGAGCCATCAGTTCAGTTCAGTCGCTCAGTCATGTCTGACTCTTTGTGACCCCATGGATGGCAGCATACCAGGCTTCCCTGCCCATCACCAACTCCTGGAGTTTACTCAAACTCATGTCCATTGAGTCAGTGATGCCATCCAACCATCTCATCCTCTGTCATCCCCTTCTCCTGCCTTCAATCTTTCCCAGCATCAGGGTCTTTACAAATGAGTCAGTTCTTTGCATCAGGTGGCCAAAGTATTGGAGTTTCAGCTTCAGCTTCAGTTTCAGCTTCAGGAATATTCATTCTTTCCAATGAATATTCAGGATGGATTTCCTTTAGGAGTGACTGGTTGGATCTCCTTGCAGTCCAAGGGACTCTCAAGAGTCTTCTGCAACACCACAGCTCAAAACCATCAATTCTTCGGCGCTCAGCTTTTTTTAAAGTCCAACTCTCACATCCATACATGACTACTGGAGAAACCATTGCTTTGACTAGTTGGACCTTTGTTGGCAAAGTAATGTGTCTGCTTTTTAATATGCTGTCTGCTGCTGCTGCTGCTGCTGCTGCTAATTTGCTTCAGTTGTGTCTGACTCTGTGCGACCCCATAGACGGCAGCCCACCAGGCTCCCCCGACCCTGGGATTCTCCAGGCAAGAACACTGGAGTGGGTTGCCATTTCCTTCTCCAATGCATGAAGGTGAAAAGAGAAAGTGAAGTTGCTCAGTTGTGTCTGACTCTTAGCGACCCCATGGTCTGCAGCCTACCAGGCTCCTCCTTCCATAGGATTTTCCAGGAAAGAGTACTGGAGTGGGTTGCCATTGCCTTCTCCAATATGCTGTCTAGGTTGGTCATAACTTTTCTTCAAAGGAGCAAGCATCTTTTAATGTCATGGCTGCAGTCACCATTTGCAGTGATTTTGGAGCTCCCCAGAATAAAATCTGTCACTGTTTCCATGGTTTCCATGGAAACACTTCTATTTGCCATGAAGTGATCGGACCAGATGCCATGATCTTAGTTTTCTGAATGTTGAGTGTTAAGTCAACTTCTTCACTCTCCTGTTTCACTTTCATCAAGAGGCTCTTTAGTTCCTCTTCACTTTCTGCCAATAAGTGTGGTATCATCTGCATATCTGAGGTTACTGATATTTCTCCCAGCAATCTTGATTCCAGCTTGTGCTTCATCCAGCCCTGCATTTCTCATGATGTACTCTGCATACAAGTTAAATAAGCACGGTGACAATATACAGCCTTGACATACTCCTTTCACGATTTGGAACCAGTCTGCTGTTCCACACCCAGTTCTAACTGTTGCTTTTTGACCTGCATACAGATCTCTCAAGAGGCAGGTCAGGTGGTCTGGTATTCCCATATCTTGAAGAATTTCCACAGTTTGTTGTGATCTATACAGTCAAAGGCTTTGGCATAGTCAATAAAGCAGAAATAGATGTTTTTCTGGAACTCTCTTGCTTTTTCAATGATCCAACAGATGTTGGCAATTTGATCTCTGTTTCCTCTCTGCCTAAAATCCAGTTTGAACATCTGGAAGTTCATGGTTCACGTACAGTTGAAGTCTGGCTTGGAGAATTTTGAACATTACTTTGCCAGCGTGTGAAATGAGTGCAATTACACTGTAGTTGGGGCATTCCTTGGCATTCTTCAGTACCCTTGCCTTGAGGACCCCATGAACAGTATGGAAAGGTATGAGCCATCAGGAACTTCTAAATTAAACCACAGCTTGAGATTACTACTACACACTCACCAGAATGGCTAAAGTCAGAAAATGCCAAGAGTTGAAGGGGATGTGTCTGTAGCATTTGGAACTCTCATACATTGTTAGAAGGTTTGTATATTGGTACATTTCTGACTACTATTAGGCAGTATCTACTAAAACTAAAAAGGGTCCATACAATAGAATTTTATTTACCTGAAGCACACAGAGGCAAGCCTGAGCCCCTCTGCGATACAAGTCAGGATGATGGTTACATGAATGGAGGAGGGTACAAGTGTTTGATAGGAATACCAAGGAGTATCCTGAGAAGCAGGAAATCATCCTGTTTCCTGATCTAGATGCTGGTCACAGGAATGTATCTAGTTGTGAAATTCATTAGGATTTACACTTACAATGTGAAAAACTATTATATGTATATTTGTCTCCAGTAAAAAGTTCAAAATACACTAATAACTCATTTTTAGAGAGGAATTAGACTAGCAGGTCGAGACTGATGTACATCACTAATTTCACCTTACAATAATAATGTTCCAAAGAAGTTATCTTTTTAACTCACCTTATGATCTTAGCTCTGAGCCACGTGATAAAATACCTCTCTTAACCCTAGAAAATCACTCCTGTACTGCCGTGATAGGCGAGCTGGGGCAGGTGGGGAAAATCCTTCTTCCCAATCAGAAGATTTATTTCTATAGCTTATATGTCATTCTCAAGTTCAGTTCTCCATGCCTACACTTATAAGTGCCCACTTTCCCCCTCTTGCTTCTAGAAACAAATATAACTTTCAACTAAAACAGAAGAAAATGGCCTATATATTCTAGGTCCTAGAAAACAGGCCCTATTTTGACAAAACATCGGTTGCATAATTCATTTTTCACATAATCCAAACTCATTACCTAACAATACTTATATTTTAACTGTATCTTTTTCTGTATATTTTATTCCATAGCAATATGTTTTCTACCTGCCCCCAACCATTTTCTTAGGGGAGATGTCTCAAAGGTTTATTTTCATATTATAAACTACTAAGAAAGGAACGGGCTTTGAAGTTTTGTGAATAATACTCACTGAGAATCTTCTAGCATAGCAGTCATGTATTGCACATTCAACAGTTAGTTTTTGAGGACCCTTGGGGGGTCAGGCAATGATCTGAGCACTGGGGGTACAATGGGATAATGGTCAAGCATAGGTTCTGAATTTAGGTAGTCTGTGTTTAAATTCCAACTGAATAATTTACCACTAGCGGCACCTGGGAAGCCCCAATAATTTATTACCTGTGTAAATATAATCTATTAATTCTATTATTTTTATGACTCAGCTTACTCATTTATGGGGCTTCCCTGATGGCTCAAACGGTAAAGAATCCACTTGCAATGCAGGAGACCCATGTTTGATCCCTGGGTTGGGAAGATCCCCTAGAGAACAGAATGGCAACCCACTCCAGTATTCTTGCCTGGAGAATTCTATGGGCAGAGGAGGTCCGTGAGGTTGCCAAGAGTCAGACATGACTCAGCGACTAAGTATGTGTGCTTGCACACTCACTCACTCATACACACACTCTCACTTATGAAATAGGGATACCAGCAATTTCTCTCTCTTGGCCCTGTTAGGAAGGTTAAATGGCATATTATGTGAAAATCACTTAGAACCTTCCTTAGCATGTGGTAAAACTCCATATGTCAGCTGTTATTACCAGAGATAGCCTCATTTTTGCCAAATCGCCTGTCGACAAATGACAAACTTTATCACCACCACACCTGCCTGCCATGCCCTCTCTGCTAGACACCCCGTCCACACTAGCAAGGAAATAACAAACACATTAATTGAACTAGCAACTAAGATTGTTGCACTGGAAAGCCCTTGGTCCATTCCAGCCCCTGCCTTTTATAAAATGGCACTAAAGCCCAGAGATGTTGCCCCTCTTGGACTGAATCTCACACAGCTAATGAGGGAGTGAAACTGGTGTTAGACCTTGAGTCTGCACATTTCCAGGCCAGGTGTTGGGGGTGAAGAAACCTGTAAACTGGAAAATTAGAGCACTCTCTCAATTGGCTCATGTTTGATGCCACCAAAGTGTTGCTCGTTCAGTTGTGTCTGACTCTTTGTGACCCCATGGACCCCATGTTCCTCTGTCCATGGTATTCTCCGGACAAGAATACTGCATTGCCATTTCCTCCTTCAGGGGATCTTCCGGACACAGGGATCAAACTCAAGTCTCCTGCGTTGCAGGTGGATTCTTTACTTCTGAGCCACCAGGGAAGACTTGACTCCACCAAAGGGAGCAAGTAAATTGCACTCCTCCTAGTGGGGAAGGGGAAACCTCCCTGTAAATTGCCTATTTTTAGCCTCCGTATACCCTGTGCTCTCTGTACTCACTCTGGTTAACAGACTGCTGTGGGATTTAAGGCACTTTCCATGGTGTTGCTTGGTGGTTGCCATGCCAACAAAATTTAACAGAAATAGAGTGTTCTAGTAGATTATTCTGGGGGAAGGCTTTAAAGCCAGATCACAGCTCTGATTCTTAAGCTTAAACGATGCAAGTGATTAACTGATGCAAGTGATGCAAGTACTGGCACATAGTAGGTACACCATTACACTGGTGGAAAAACAAAACATGAATGCAATTAATTGCATTAGGGAGATGAAGACCTAGCAGCAGATGCTACTTAAGTCAATCCTCAGTCAGCCTGAAACAAGTTCACTCATAATCACCCTGGATTTTAGTAATTACCTGACAGTGTGTGAAATGATTTGTCTGATTCCAAAGGACTGTCTCTGCTCTTCAGGTCACTTACTTCTGCAACCCAGGGGACTCTGCACACACACACATGTTGCAGACATGGAGAAGGAACAGTAATCTGACCTGCATTCCCCTCACAGAAGCTTTATACAAACAGGGGGGCCCTGCTCAGTTCTTCTAAGGTCGATTTCTGGTAAATGTAATCACCATATTTACTATAAAACACATTTGAATTCTAGAACTAGGATTTGAATCAAGCCTCACTCCAGAGCTTGGACTCTTAATTACATTGATGTGATAATTCATTTGCACCTCTCCCCCATATCTGAGATAATTACTGAGATATTTACAGTTAAAATCAAGGTTGAAATAAGTAACAGTACCTTCTGAGAATAGAGACACCCTGTGGACTTAAGAAGATTCATCAGAGTAACTGCAGATGAACAAAATCTGTTTTTGACAAGAAAACCCAATGGTAACTTTTATTCTGGTTTCATTTCATTAGACTAGGAATATTCCAAAAGAGGTTAAAAAAAAAAAAAGCTGAGTCATCTGTGTCCTTTAGAAAGGAAGAAACCTCTCTTTAGGATGGGAAATCCTCCCTTCTGCTAGGGGGACAGGGGGAGGGTGTATCTCAGAGATGGGAGTGCGAATGGTAGGGTCTCATTCTTTATTCACAACCCATATACTTTTCTAGACTTAGTTCTGCCAGTTAACTCAGCACCAGCATACTCCGCTAGGAAGTATGGACTGTCTAGGCTAGTTATTCTGGGATGACAGTTAGAATGAAGAGGTCCTAACATATACACCCGCATCTTCCTGCTGGCAGATTTTCAAAGAAGATGCCCGGCCGGCCGTGCTTCATCCTGACGCACACTCTCCCGCTCCCCAATAACTGTAAAGTCCAAACAAACCCTGCCAGGGCCTGCAGAAAGCGCAGCGCTTCAGAGGCTGGCACGCTTTCCCCCTTCCTCCCCCGGATGGGGGAGAGATCCCGGCACCTCTGACGGTGATGTCAGTGGAATCCTGAGCCCCATCCCGCTCCGCGGCTGGGAGAGGGCAGACGGTGCTCTCGGCAGCCGGGAAAAGCTGGGGTGTCCCCCGCGGGACCACGGCGGTCCGGGACCCCTGAGGCGAAAGCTCTCTCCGCGCGCGGGGTCCCGGCCACCGCGCACGCCGCCCCCGCTGGCACGCGCCACGCTCCGCCCTGGAAGCCGCTTTGGTCCCGGCGCGGGGGTGCGCGGGGGGGTGAGAGCAGGCCCGCTCAGCCTGATTTACGGCTCTGCTGAAAACCGCTTCGTTCCCGCAGCAGTAGCACCGTCGTGGCGGCAGCAGCAGCTGCAGCAACAAGTCGGGTAAGTGGGCATCTGCGCCCGCGGCCCGGCCCAGGGGGCGCAGCAGGAGGGGCCGTCCGGGCTGGGCAGCAGGTCCCGTCCCGCACCACGGCGGGGAGCTGGGCATCTCGGCCCCCGCCTGCGGGCACTCGTGTGCGCACGTATCCACTCTGGCACCGGCGGGCTGGCACGCCGAGGAGCTGGGGTGGAGAGAGCCGGGACCCCCGAGGCACACTCATTTCCAGCCTGCACCTATTAAGGCAGAGGAAATTAGGACTTGTCTGCCAACCCTGTGAACTGGGCCCCCCGCTGGGCCCTTGAAACCTTGCGCACTCCGGGGTGCGCGAGCACCGGTTTCCCCATCCGGGGATGCCATTCCTTCCTCATTGCTCCCTGGAATTCTGGTACCCCTTCTTTCACGTCTGGCCTGCGTTTTTGGCCCGAGTTGGCCTCCTGTCCCCAGAATAGGCGTGTTTAAACAGCTTGCTGTAGGACAGGAAGAGGTTCCCCTCTCTGGGGGCAGAGGCTTATTAACATGGGAGCTTTGTCTACTGTGTGGGGACCACTGGTACCTCTGCTTTCAAAAGACGTAGAGGGCCCAATAATAGTACTTTTTAGCCAAGATCCTTGGCATCCTCCCTTTAGGGTCCCGTGCTTATTACATTTAAGAAACCATTCCTGGAGGGACTAGATATGCGCTGCTTGTAAAATTGGGCTGCTAGCAGTCATCTGTTGCTAGGGTTAAGAAAATAAATTTCTATGAAATAAGAACTTCCCTTTACTAAAAGAGTTATTCTGTTACCTACATGGTTCAAACTTTGGCCACCCTAGCGGTCGTCCTGTTAAAACAGGATCAGAGTCGAGAGAAATCCATCCAGAACACTGTTTTAGTAAAACCTTATCTGTGGCCCCACTTAGCATTTGATACATTGGGTTTCCAGAGTTCAGTAAATCTGGAGTATTAGGGGAGCATCATTATTATGATAACACTTTGATTTAAATCATCACAGCAATAATTTTAAAATAAAATTAAGGGCAGAAATCTCAGATTGAAAATTTTTCAGCTGATTGTGTGCTTAATGCCACTGTGCTAGTCTGAGTGATACCTTCCCTAGATTTGAGAAAGGTTGCTGAGTCTACTGTCTTAGGACCTGTTTTGACAATTCATGTGAGTTTCTCTCTCTCTCTCTCTTTTTTTTTTTTTATGTTTATCAGGGTCCTCAGTAAAATAGTGTTTGTTTTTGCAGTGACTGTACTAAATTCAGGAGGGCAGGAAAGTTGAATTCCATGTGGGAATCTGACACTGTCCATTTGGCCTTGGAGCAATTGCTTTTACCTCCTTTCTCCAATTTCCTCATCTGTGAAAAGGGAATGATACCCATCTTTTTTATCTTAAGTAGGGGTTGGCAAACTTTTTCTGTAAAGACCAAGTAGTAAGTATTTTGAATTAGCCTGCTATAGGGCTTCTGTCTCAACTACTCACCTCCATCCTTTAGTGCACAGCAGCAGTAGACAATATGGAAATGTTGTTGGATTTGACCCATGGATTGTAGGTTTTAATTTTAATTCGTTATTATATGTAAAAGTAATTTGGAATTTCAAAGCCTCTGTCCCCATGGAGATCAGCTCATTTCAGTAGTATTTTTTTAAACAGACATGCAAACTCCCTGTTTTATTCTCCCCTGCCTAGGACTTTTAGAGTAATGCAACAGAAGGCCTTTGAGGAAAGCAGATACCCCTGGCAGGAGTCCTTTGAGAATGTCGCTGTGTGCCTGCCCTTCCGTTGCCCGAGGTGTGGGGACCATACCAGATTTAGAAGCCTGTCCTCGTTGAGGGCCCATCTGGAATTTAGTCACAGCTACCAGGAGAGAACCCTCTTGACAAAATGCAGCCTCTTTCCATCCCTCAAAGACACAGACCTGGTCACTTCCCCCGAACGCCCAAAACAGGGAAGATTGCAGAGCTGTGGCAACATAGTAAAGCAGAAACCGAGCTATGTTAACTTGTATAGTATTTCGCACGAACACTCCAAGGACAGGAAGCCATTCGAGATGGTGGCAGAGAGGCCTGTGTCCTACGTGCAGACCTACACTACAGTAGACCTACGTGCAGACTCGCCGGATGCACCAAGGGCCAGCCCAGGCCTTCCTGCCCCAGACACCAAAGCAGCTTTCGAGGCACATGTCAGAGAAAAGTTCAGTCGGATGGTCGAGGCTGTGGACAGGACCATAGAGAAGAGGATTGATAAACTCACCAAAGAGCTGGCCCAGAAAACTGCTGAACTGTTGGAAGTTCGGGCTGCATTTGTGCAACTGACGCAGAAGAAGCAGGAAGTTCAGAGACGAGAGCGGGCCCTGAACAGACAGGTGGATGTGGCCGTGGAGATGATCGCAGCCCTGAGGCAACGCCTGACAGAATCCGAAGAGGAGCTTCTCAGGAAAGAAGAGTAAGTGGTGTTGAAAGTGGATGCTAACCCCCTCGCTTTAGACACTTCCCACCCACTCCCAAGTTACACTCCAATGTGAAGCATGGTTTGGTTTTAATTGCTTGCAGGTACCTTGCTGCAGTTTCCCAATGATATAGTTGAATGTAGGAGACCCAAGACTTTTAGTACCGTTTACTGTCTCTGCTATGGTCTCCAGCTCAGCAACCTGAAAGTCGAAATATTGCATTCCTTCTCACCTTAGAAACTGTAGACACTACAAATGTCTACTACAAGTGTCCTCTGTCCATGGTGGGATCCATTCCTGGTGTGTGTGTGTGTGAGTGGAGAGTAGGGAGTGGGGGGATAGGGGTGATAAGTTGAATGGGAAGGCAGAAAGGGAGTGCTGGGCACCCTTTCTGTCTTATTGACAACTCCATGTAATAAAATCAAGAACATGAGATGTTGTCTTATTCAAATATAAAAATATGGTCTAAATATAAATAATTTTTGCTTCTTAGCCATTCTGTATTACTTGTCTGTGTTAATTAAATATTAGTAACTGAGAATCTATTAATAATAATTTTTATTTAAAAGAAGCAGACATTAGGAAACCCAGAGGAAGCATCTGAGATTGCCATACTTTTATGATTTAAGTTTGAGAATTTTCTTTTTGAAAAATACTAGACTAAGTCATGCCTGCTTGCAGAGTTGACACTGGTTTTTACAAATTACAGGTGATTGGAGAAGCTGTTTGTTTGAAAATTATCACACTTGGTAAAGCATTTCCTTGTCAATAAGTATGGATTCATCTCAAACTGGAAAAGTATATGTAACAGTGCAGTGTTATATCCCAAATGCAGAACGTTGGATTTAATTTTAAATGGAGGCTCAGAATTCATAGAACCAAAGGAAGTAAAAATTGATTGACTGAAACAGCCTAAAAGGAAGATTTTCAAATAATTTGAGGTGTGCTATACAGATTGACTTAATTTCATGCTTTCTTTGTCCTCTGGCATTCTTCTATCTGGTGTTGTCTCTTAAAATGTGGTAATTAAAGCTTCCTCCACTTGGTAAGAGGCTGAGAAACCCTATGTATTAAAGAGATCGTCACCTGCTATTACTAAATGCTTACTGCCTGCCTGGAGAAAAAGCCTGCACTGCTCAGCTAGATACTTTTTAAAAATTATGTAGTGAGGACAGATTTGAATCAGCCACTGATTTACTTTACTCCTATGGAAATGAACTGCTTTGAAAAATGTTTCAATCTTGGCTCTTGGTATTTCCTGGTGGGAGTTAGTGCCTTGACTTGCTATAGCACCAAGGGTGACTAACACTGCACCACAGAAGAAATGGCAGATGGCATTGCTTTATGTGCAGAGAGGAGTGTGGAGTTAAATTTGTGATATTTCTGTTTGATGGAAGAGCAGTCAGTTTAAAAGGCAACCAAATTAATTGTGTGCATTTATTTATTTGTAGTATTTTATTTATTAAGTACACAAGTAATAATGGAGATGGGCTTTGGGGTGGTGGTTGCCTGGAGCATGGGAAAACAATACGATGGTAGGGAGGAGCATATGGTTAGATCTAGGTTATTGTCGGAGAAGGCAGTGGCACCCCACTCCAGTACTCCTGCCTGGCAAATCCCATGGACGGAGGAGCCTGGAAGGCTGCAGCCCATGGGGTCGCTGAGGGTCGGACACGACTGAGCGACTTCACTTTCACTTTTCACTTTCATGCATTGGAGAAGGAAATGGCAACCCACTCCAGTGTTCTTGCCTGGAGAATCCCAGGGATGGGGGAGTCTGGTGGGCTGCCGTCTGTGGGATTGCACAGAGTCGGACACGACTGAAGCGACTTAGCAGCAGCAGGTTATTGTGAAGGATCTAACTTTCACTTTGTGTTCGAGAGTGCTTTATTATTAAAAAAATAACTGGTCAAATAACTTAAATAAAAGTGGGCCACGCATGAATCAGCAGTGATAATACGGTATATATGGTTAATCCAATGCTGTTACCAGAGGACCAATTAGAAAACTAAATATATTTGTAAAAATGAGATTTAACAGGGTGAAATTGTATGTGTTAAAGTCCTCCCTCCTCTTCAGGTATCCGCCCCCCCATTCTCTGGAGACAGCCACTGTTTAGGTCAGTGGATATCCTTCTGGACCTTTCCTATGTGCGTACAGTCAAAGGTACTTTATATGCACTTATAGAGTTACTGTGTTTTCCCCAGTGGAATCATGACACATATTGTTCTAATCCATTTGCTACTGAGGAGTACATGGGTTTTGTTCCATTTTCCTGGTATTAAAAAGTAATGTCTCAGTTAATGTCCTTGTACATATATCTTTGTTCACATTTTGGGGTGTATACCTAAGGATAAATTATGAGTTGAGTTTTAGTACGACATTTTTGGACTACCAGGGGAAAAAGAGCAGTGACAAAAACAGAACAAAAACCACTTTAAGTGAAAATTGAGTGAAACTGCCTTAAACTTTTAAACATAAGACGAACAAAGTCTTCATTTTGTTAAGCATTCATTTGGCCTGTCCCATTAATTTCTGTATTCATGCCTCAAATAATCACTCTTTCTGTACATAAAATAGGACTGAAAGAGTGTTCTTTCCAGGAAAGACAGTGGAGCTCTTGGTCTGAGAGAGCAACTGTAGCCAGCAGCCTCGGTGGCGACAGCTAGCCCCAGCCCCACCCCAGGGTGGGGAGCAGGGCAAGCCAGCTGTCCGTCTGTCATGGCAGGGTGATTGACCAGATCAGCCTGGCTCAGCCACGCTCCTTCCCCCTCACCACTCCCTCACAGTGCTTGCCTTCCACCACAGAAAAGAGGGGACCTTTCAGATACGGAAGGCCCTACTTGCCCAACAAACATATCGGGAGCGGTGCTCTCCTGTTTGTTGTTGATCTTGTTTATTCACTAAGTCTCCAGCTCATGGACTGTAGCCTGCCAGGCTCCTCTGTCCATAGGATTTCCCAGCTCAGAATACTGCAGTAGGTTGCCATGTCCTCCTTCAGGGCATCTTCCCAACCCAGGGATCGAACCCAGATCTCCTCAGCTCTCAAGGCTCATTTGTGAGAAAAAGGAGGTTGTTACAGTCCCATTTGAAATTGACTTAAACTCCAGGGACCCTTTAAGACACAGGTAGTAGATTTGGTTTAAAAAAATAAGCAGACTTCTAGTATTTTGAGATTCACATGAGGTTCTCTTGATTATGGATTTCCCTCTCAACTTTAAAATCCTGTTTGGGACTTACCTGGTCGTCCAGTGGTTAAAACACCAGACTTCTACTACACAGGGCACAATTCCATCTCTGGTCTCTGTTTGGGAGCTAAGATCTCACAAGCTGCACAGCATGGCCGAAGTAAAAAAAAAAAAAGAAGAAGAAAATCCTTTTTTTCATACTGAAATAAAAGACTTAAGGGCTGATTCTGCCTTGAGGCCATCTATAGGCTGAACCAGCTTGGATATAGAAGTCATCTATATGCTGTGTAACAGAGATTGTTTGAATTGGCAGAGTTTTGTACTTTCGTGCGAGTCTCATTGTACCTGCACAGAGAGGTATCTCTGTTTCTGGAGTGCACATCCAAGAAAGAAACTGCCCATTGTTTTCAGTCTGTGCAATTTTAAAAGTCTTATGCAAACAGGTACTGTATTTACTTGTCCCAGAATATTTAGAGCTTGTAGGTAGCACTGTCCATGATCAGGTAAATCGACCCTGGCCAACCTTGCAGTAGGGTATCCCTTAATTAGAAAGATAGACATGGATTGGATTGTAGCTGATTCCTGGCTGATTTGGTTACCTGGGGTTCAGAGAACATCAATGTAATAGCAGTAATCCTAAATTTACTTGCATACTCAGGTGCTAGCAGGGTTGGAAAGCCCTGACCGAGCACCTGTGCTGTGCCCTGCGCTGTGCTAGGAGTGTATGTTAACTGGAGGTGGGAGGGGGCGCATAACATTCCTTTTCCCTAAGAAGCTTCCACACTACATAGGAAGAATAAATCATATCCATGTTCAAACTCAGTGCTTAAATAAAAACCACGGTTTCAAGTTGATGAACATTAGAGAAAGGGTTTTTCCCTTGTGTGGAGGCCACACCGAAGAGTGAGGAGGAAGGGTGGGATTTGCATTGGTAGTCGGAGGACGGTGACACTGAAGGACAGTAGAGAGGTGAATATTAGAGATGGACCCCGAGGGGACTGTGTACTCTTCGTTCTGGAAAGAAACCACGTTCATTTTACACACGTCAGAAATAAAGCCTGAAACAGTAGAATGACAGGGGCAAAAACTTACTAGCAAACCTGAAATGGGAACCCAAATTTCTTGTCTCTTTGCTGAGTGCCTTTTCCATTAATTCACTGTGCCTCAGCCAGACTGAAAATGGGTTATTTGCCCAGAGCATCAAGACTTAGGTAACACCAAGTCTGTCCTATTTTGGAACGGGCTTACTTCTCTGCTGTGTCGAGAGGCCTGGCATGGTGACATCACTTAGCATCAGAAGTGTTGGGAAATGGGGAATGGCAGCATCATCAGTATAGTTATGATATGAAGCTTCTGGAACACCAGCTCAGGACTTCTAGCTTCCAACAAGGGCTGTGAACTTGGCCCTCTGGATGTCCGTGCCCAGTCAGGGTGGAGTATGTGCCTCTGCCAGCCTTGGATGGCAGTGGGTGAGACTCTCTAGTTCCATGTCGTTTCCATACTGCTCCCTTGCAAGCTGCCGTAGATATGACCTTTACCTTCTTCCTTCGTCATTTGCCCTGATCCCAGGCTGGTGTCAGCCAGAAGACAACTCTTTATTGAGTGCCTGCTGAGTGCCGGGTACTGTTCTGGGTTCTGGTCATACAGTGATAACCAAAGGAGTCCAGTTCCTGCTTCTATGACAGGAGTAGATGAGCAGGTAAGTCAGACATTAAACATCATGAGGGGTGTGTTAAAAGAGACATCCAGGGGTGGCTTGAGCTAGGACTGTCCACTTAGGTTTCCACCCAGACCTGGCTGTAGAATGCTGCCCTTTGAAAGACAAGTTTGACTTGGTAACTTGCTTTGCACAACTGAACCCTCTTTCCCATCTTTGATCAACTAAAGCAGTGAGCGGGCAATTTGGTCTCCAGACTGACCCATAGCTAGGAAGCAGGCTTAGAAAAATCATGTTAGATGTAGAGTTCGGTGCAACAGGGAGGTGTCTGCTCCACGTTTTAATGCATTTATGTGAATGGAGTCCTCTCTATGCAGGCTGTGCTCCGTGCAGACTCACAGACTAAGGTAGGAAACAACAGGCTGTCAAACATGCCCTCTTAGATCTCTGATCAAATTTGGAGACCCCTGCCCAAATTTTCAAATTTTGTAAAAGAGATCCCACCTCTATTTCTGTAGTAGGTACCTTTGTTGTAGGTCACTTACTTGTTCTATGCCCCAATACTTGTCTGGAAAAAGAGACAAAGAAACCTCAGAATCTTTTAGTCGGTTAAAGATTTTTGACTAAAGATGGAATTATTAATAACACATTTCATGCATTCAGCAGAAGTTTGCGGAGCCCCTGATGTGTCTCTCTCACGTCTGTCCTTCCTTCCCCTACCTCCTTCTCTCCGTCTGGACTGAGGGGCTTAGGATGTGGTTTTGATCTATTTAGAGCCAATAAGAATAATTTGATTTTCTTTTTAAAGTTATTTTTTTTAAGTCCTTAATTAGAATTGTATTCTTTTTGGTGTGTTCCAGGAGGTCATAAAAGAAAGATGAGGCAAAGGGCTGACCCGAGTGGAAATGTGATGTGGCTCCTGACGCGTAGCAGGTGTGGATTCCACCTTGGGGCCCCCTCCAGGGACACAGGAGCTGACCCCGAGCTCTGAGTGAGCAGCCAGGCTTCCAGCACTTGGAGGCAGTTGGCTCTAGATTTAGGATTTGCCTCATGGGTGACATTACAGTCTGTCTGAGGTGCTCTGTGATCAATAGCTAGGCTATTTTTAACCAGGGGTATTTTTACCGTTTCGTATACCTCTGAAGAGGTTCATAAATCAGTAATGCAAAATGAAATTTAAATAAGTGGGTAGAGCTTTGCCCTTGGGATGGAAGCTGTTAAAGTGTTGTTTAAGAATAGAAAAGAGGCATCAATTTTAGATCCCACCTCTATTTCTGTAGCAGGCACCTTTGTTGTAGGTCACTTACTCGTTTTATGCCCCAATACTTGTCTGGCACAAGACACAAAGAAACCTCAGAATCTTATAGTCGGTTAAAGATTTTTGACTAAAGATAGAGTTATTAATAACACATTTCACGCATTCAGCAGACATTTGTGAAGTGGCTGATTCTGGCCTCACGTTAGGTGCTGTGGGAATCGCAGTGAAGGAGCAGGCCAGGACCCCAAAGTCCCTGGTTTTGCGGTTGATGGCATCGATGGCACAGCTTAGTCCCTGGAGTGTGCCTACCAGGCTCTGCGGGAGAACACAGCAGATCACCTCGCCCACATCTAGGCGTGGGCCTGCTGGGAGCCTGAGGCTAGAAGGATTGCTAAGAGGGGGCTTGGGAAGGGACCCTGGTGGAGGGAACAGCATGTGCAGAAGGAAGCATCTGGCTTGGAGGCTGAGGGGCGTGAACTAATGCTGGAGCGGAGAGGAGGTGATGTGCCTTGATGAGGCCCGAGGTGAACCGAAGGCTTACAGGATGGCCGTGAAAGCTGGGAATGGTTTGTTGACAGTAGATTACAACGGGTGATATGATCAGTGTGCCGCCCCTCATTAACAATGCACAGTCCACTGCCAGTGTAAAATGGCCGTGAACACCACGGAGCGTGAACATGCATTTCCCTCTGTCTCTACACCGGCTTCTAGAGTGTCTTGTTCACATGAGAGTGTATCCTTGATTTTTCTGAAATTAACCCATCTTTAACCCACTTCTGAAGAAGTAACTGAAGGGATTCAATCTGCAATAAAATGAAGTATTACCTGTTTAAGAGCTTAGAGCTCTCCTGCAAATGAATGAGTGCATGAGTGAACAAATATTTCTTTCTAAATAAAATTTTGTACTGAAGGGGCTTTTTCCCTTCATGCCTCCTTCTAGACTTTGTTTCTGAACACCTGTGCATCTCAGGATACCGATAGATTTCTAGGTCTGCAAATCATTCAGCGTGATAATGAGCTTCAGGCCACTTTCTTATACTATATACTGGTATCTTTTTCCTTTAGTATCAGATATTGCTTAGAATAAAAGCATTCTCCATTGAAGCTTAAAACCTTGATTTCAATCATATTAAACCTTAAAAAAATAAACAATGTCAAAAATAAAAACAGGGCTGGAAGCAGCCTGCTGCTGCTGCTAAGTTACTTCAGTCGTGTCCGACCCTGTGTGACCCCACAGACAGCAACCCACCAGGCTCCCCTGTCCCTGGGATTCTCCAGGCAAGAACCCTGGAGTGGGTTGCCATTTCCTTTTCCAGTGCATGAAAGTGAAAAGTGAAAGTGAAGTCACTCAGTTGTGTCCGCCTCTTAGCAACCCCATGGACTAGAGCCCACCGGGCTTCTCCGTCCATGGGATTTTCCAGGCAAGAGTACTGGAGTGGGGTGCCTTCTCCGGGAAGCAGCCTAGAATCAGTTAATTTTCCCAAAGCTGGTCTGCACCCACACCTGGGTTGAATTTCAGGTTTGCCCTTATCTTCTCATCTGGCCTTCCAGCTTTGCACTGTATTCTGAGTCAGTGTTGAGAACTTAAAACCACAGGTCTTTTACTCTGCTTCCTGATAGCATCATGTTGTTACTCTTTTTCTTAGTCACATTCAGCTTCGTAACTACATGTTTGTTTCTTTTAATGTCTGCTTCCCCACTATACGGGGAGTCTGCCTTACCACAGCTGGATCTAGCCTACCACCTGCTTTTGTGGAGCCCCTGTGCTAAGAATAGTTTTGTGGGTTTTTTTGTTTTTTTGAATGCTTGAAAAAAAATTCTAAAGGCAAATAATAATTCATGACATTTGAAAATTATATGAAATTCAAAATTCAGTGTCCATAAATGAAGTTGTATTGTTACACAGCCTCTGTGGCTCTTTTGCACTAGGCAGACTTGAATACTTGCAACAGAGACCGTATGAACTGCAGAGGTTAAAATATTTACTTCCTGGCCCTTTACAGAAAAAGTTGGCTGACCCCTGGGTTAGACAGTAAGCTTCATGAGGACAGCCACTGGTTCATAAATGCTGTTGCACTAAGCCCGATACCTGGTAGCATTCAGTAAATGTTTGCTGATTTACTGAATAGTGGAGTAAATAAATTTAGGGATAATGGCTGCATTGCACCAGGGTTCTAGCCTGTGTTGTCCACCCTCATCTGAGTTCTGAGATTTAGGATCACTGTGTATATGGTAGGGCTTCCCAGGTGGCGCTAATAGTAAAGAACCCACCTGCCAGTGCAGGGGACATAAGAGATGCAGGTTCAGTCCCTGGATTGGGAAGGTCTGCTGGAGAAGGAAATGGCAACCCACTCCAGTACTCTTGCCTGGAGAATTCCAGTGGACATAACAGCCTGGTGGGCTACAGTCCACAGGGTTGCAAAGAGTCAGACACCAGTGAAGTGACTTAGCACGCGCTGTACATGGTATTACCAAATTCAGGCTTAAATTGAAGAAAGTAGGGAAAACCACTAGACCATTCAGGTATGACCTAAAACAAATCCCTAACAATTATACAATGAAAGTGAGAAATAGATTTAAGGGACTAGATCTGATAGACAGAGTGCCTGATGAACTATGGACGCAGGTTTGTGACATTGTACAGGAGACAGGGATCAAGACAATCCCCAAGAAAAAGAAATGCAAAAAAGGCAAAATGGTTGTCTGAGGAGGCCTTACAAATAGCTGTGAAAAGAAGAGAAACCAAAAGCAAAGGAGAAAAAGAAAGATATTCCCATCTGAATGCAGAGTTCCAAAGAACAGCAAGGAGAGATAAGAAAGCCTTCCTCAGTGATCAGTGCAAAGAAATAGAAGAAAATGATAGAATGGGAAAGACTATAGATCTCTTCAAGAAAATTAGAGATACCAAGGGAACATTTCATGCAAAAATAGGCTCAATAAAGGACAGAAATGGTCCTAACAGAAGCAGAGGCTATTAAAAGAGGTGGCAAGAGTACACAGAAGAACTGTACAAAAAAGATCTTTACAATCCAGATAATCACGATCATGTGATCACTCACCTAGAGCCAGATATCCTTTCATGTGAAGTCAAGTGAGCCTTATGAAGCATCACTACCAACAAAGCTAGTGGAGGTGATGGAATTCCAGTTGAGCTGTTTCAGATCCTGAAAGATGATGCTGTGAAAGTGCTGCACTCAATATGCCAGCAAATTTGGAAAACTCAGCAGTGGCCACAGGACTGGAAAAGGTCAGTTTGCATTCCAATCCCAAAGAAACGCAATGCCAAAGAATGCTCAAACTACCACACAATTGCACTCATCTCATACGCTAGTAAAATAATGTTCAAAATTCTCCAAGCCAGGCTTCAGCAATACGTGAACGGTGAACTTCCAGATGTTCAAGCTGGTTTTAGAAAAGGCAGAGGAACTAGAGATTAAATGGCCAACATCCGCTGGATCATGGAAAAAGCAAGAGAGTTCCAGAAAAACATCTACTTCTGCTTTATTGACTATGCCAAAGCCTTTGACTGTGTGGATCACAATAAACTGTGGAAAATTCTGAATACCAGACCACCTGACCTGCCTCTTGAGAAATCTGTATGCAGGTCAGGAAGCAACAGTTAGAACTGGACATGGAACAACAGACTAGTTCCAAATAGGAAAAGGAGTACATCAAAGCTGTATATTGTCACCCTGCTTATTTAATGTATATGCAGTGTACATCATGAGAAACGCTGGGCTGGATGAAGCACAAGCTGGAATCAAGATTGCTGGGAGAAATATCAATAACCTCAGATATGCAGATGACGCCGCCTTTATGGCAGAAAGTGAAGAACTAAAGAGCCTCTTGATGAAAGTGAAAGAGGAGATTGAAAAAGTTGGCTTAAAGCTCAACATTCAGAAAACAGAAATCATGGCATCTGGTCCCATCATTTCATGGCAAATAGATGGAGAAACAGTGGAAACAGTGGCTGACTTTATTTTGGTGGGCTCCAAAATCACTGCAGATGATGACCGCAGTCATGAAATAAAAAGACACTTACTCCTTGGAAGAAAAGTTATGACCAACCTGGACAGCATATTAAAAAGCAGACACATTACTTTGCCAAGAAAGATCCATCTAGTCAAAGCAATGGTTTTTCCAGTAGTCATGTATGGATGTGAGAGCTGGACTATAAAGAAAGCTGAGTGCCAAAGAATTGATGCTTTTGAACTGTGGTGTTGGAGAAGACTCTTGAGAGTCCCTTGGACTGCAAGGAGATCCAACCAGTTAATCCTAAAGGAAATCAGTCCTGAATATTCATTGGAAGGACTGATGTTGAAGCTGAAACTCCAGTACTTTGGCCACGTGATGCAAAGAGCTGACTCTTCTGAAAAGACCCTGATGCTGGGAAAGATTGAAGGCAAGAGGAGAAGGGGATGGCAGAGGATGAGATGGTTGAATGGTATCACCGACTCAATGGACGGGAGTTTGAGTAAACTCTGGGAGTTTGTGATGGACAGGGAGTCCTGGCGTGCTGCAGTCCAAGGGGTCGCAAAGTCAGATACGACTGAGTGACTGAACTGAACTGAACTGTACATGGTATGGCAGCAGTTCTAAAAACTCTTTGGCTTCACTTCCCCTTACACTCTTAAAAAATCGGAGGACCCCAAGAAACTTTGCTCTGTGTAGGTTTATTCTATCAAGGGTTACTATATTAAAAATTAAAATTTAGAAAAGTTATTAATTCATATAAAAATAACAATATTAAATCCATTACTTGTTTAACACAATGAAAATATTTCAAAAAAGAACAATTTTCCCAAAAACAATTTAGTGAAAAGAATGGTTTTGTTTTTGAAATTTTGGAAATACTTTTAATGTCTGGCTTAACAGGAGGCAGCTGAACTTCGTTAGTTCTGCCTTTAATCTGTTGCAAATTTGTTGTTTTGGTTGAAGTAGATGAAGGAAATCTAGTCTTACACAGATAGGTAGTAGGAAAGTGGAGAGGTACCTTAATAGTCTTTTGAGAGAATGGTGGTTATTCTGCTTTGATACTGTGCCAAAGCTTGACAATTGGTAGTTTCTCAAAGGTTAATTGCAGTGTGGAATCTGAAACCACACCAGTGAACAAACATTTCCTCCTCCCCTCCATTGAAATCCAGTGGTCTGTCTTGCCCTTGGAGTGGATATTTTACTGTTAGGAGTATAATTATTTTAAAAAGTACAAATGCAAAGTAGTTAAAGCTCTTTCTTTTTCATTCAGGAAGTTCACAAGATTCCTTGGGGAAATAAGAGGTGTTTCTGGATATTGTTAATCCAGACTGAACAGGATGTGAGAAAGGGGCTGTGCAATTGTGCACACATATTATCCCACAGTTAATCACCAGGTTTTATTCCTGTTTTTATCTACTACAGATACCCAAACACAGTCTCAGTGTGATGAACTTTTCCAGCCTTTTCCTCATGTAACTTCTCTTTTAGAATTAAATCATCGTGTTTTTTTTCTTAGTTGATGTGAAACATCCATAAACTGAAATTAGGTTAGTATTGATGCCAGGTTGTTTGGAAAAAAGGGTATTAACTTCTTGGCTTTAGGGCACAAGATAATTGGATGAGGGAGGTTAGAAAAAGATGCTTCTTTTTTACAACATGACATAACACTACACAATCAACTAGTGTCATTAATGTTTTAAAAAGTTTTATATGAAAAAAAAGTTTTATATGGAACCAGTTATAAAACATCACATGATGTAAAAATACAGCCACAATCATAAGCTTCATTGCATTCAGATTTGTCTTCTTGCTTTTGAGATGTTCATCCTGTGGGATTAAGCTGTCAAACACTGATGTCTTATATTCTAAACTGTTTAGCCTGAGAGCCCAAGAATAGTAAATATACACAGAAAAAAAGAAAAAAGACTGGAAAAAGTACACCAGAATGTTGACAGTAGTGACTTCTGGGTTATGGGACTATGGGTTACATTTTGTTTCTTCTTTGTCCTTTTTAAACATTGATTACGATAAATATTTATTGAGTATTATGTGTCGTGTATTGAATGATGGAGTTAAAGCAAAAAGGTGATTGAGCTTCTGCTCAGTTGGGTCTTCCACAGATCACTTTTTATATTTCTCATAATAAATGTGAAATCCTTCTGTAATGAGATAAATATAGTAAATATTTAAACCAAAATAAGCTGAAAAAATACACTGGCTCTTTTTTCTACATTTTTAGTTTTGGTGGGCAAGAAGGTTGTGGGTTTCTGGTGGTTTCTCCTTTAAGTACCAGTGTGGCGATGCTTCAAGAGTCAGTTATCCTGAATATCACTCTCTATCTAGAGGGCTCTTTATTACAGGCTTGATTCCACATAAATGGAAGCCTTGATTTTGGAAAGAGGAAGGAGTAGCCATTTCCTGGGCTTTGCTTTTGATGGTGCTTTTGAGCCGTATGAAGATTTTCCATCCAAAGTTTCTCTAGTATAACGAAGGACCATCACAGGGCTGCATGTGACACCTGAATGGACCCTCACGGTTTTGCTGCTGGTTAGGGTTTTGTGACTCACCTAGGAGGCAGAGCAAAGGCAAATGGCAGCAGAACTTGAAAACTGGCATCTCTCTGTGGCTTGAACAGCTTGGAAAGTGTACATCTTCTATTCAGGGCTCATAGGGAAACATCTGAAAATAAAATTGGAACTTAATTACAAAAGAGAACTTTCCAAAAGGACTCTTACTTCTTATATGTGAATACTTCTTAGCTACTGAAAGATAATGGAATTCTTATGGGCTCTGAGTTTATGTTTGATCTGGATAGGAAACTAGAACAAGTTTGATGAGCAGTTTTTGGAGTGAATCATTGTTAGAACCAGTCTCTTTTCTGTTTGTATAAATATATAATTCTGAAAGTTTTGCAGAGATGCTTGACTCTGTAGGAAGTGTGGCAAAATTTCAGTATGGCAAAATATGATGTAATGTATTTGTGAGAGAAAAATCATTACTGATTGTAAAAGTGGCCTCCTGACTAGTTGTACAGAATAAAGGAGTTGGAAGTCACCACCAATTATTCGGCAAAGACCTGTGAAACTATGACTTCCTGAGCTGAACATCCATGAAGTTTTACTCTCAAGAAATTATGGAGCTTAGCAGAAAATAAAAATCAAGTAGAGGCTGAGAAGATTCAGAGAAGGAATAGAATTTAATTGACTATCTAGAACAAATGCCTGAGGTTAGATTTTTAAAAAATAGGATTTGTTAATCTAAAATGGAAAAGGTTTAGGGGACAATGATCAGATTCTTTAGAATCTTGGTTCTGCATGAGTAGCATATGGCCAGAAAAATGAGGGCCCACTCCTTGAAGGTTGAGAGTTCAAAGACACAGAAATACTGTATCCCACAGGTAGGTGAAATTATTGAATTCATTTGCTCCAGTGGGCGTGACAAAACATACAAAGAGGATGGCCAAAAAGATCTTCATGATTTCTTATTGGGTGAGGCAAATCAAATGAGAAATTGTGATACTGTATGCCTACTGGTAGTGCTGATTAGTGTGTGTCTGTATTTGTAGAGATGTTTGTGAGGACAGTTACCAAAGGTAAATGGTGATGGTCTTGGGATAATGGGATTTTAGGTGATATTTTCATTATATATTTAATGTGTTTGAATTTTTAATAAACAACTTACTTAGTTGTAATTCAGGGAAGTATTATTTTCATACTTACATTAGAAATAAGATATAAAATAGTAATATAGTTATTAAAGTTTTTCTGGATTTGTGAATCACAGTGAATTATGTAGATGAAGGTATTTTGCTCAACTTTTGGGGGAGAGGCAACCTGCACATTGCTTCTCCTATGTCAGCTATAGTAGCTTCCCCAACATACCTTGGGTCTACCTCAAGATAGCAGTTCTTGGACTGTTTCATTCTTAGCTCAGAATATACTATTGGACATATACTATTTTATATGCTCTGGTGCTCAGTGTGGCATCTTGCTTCCATACTTCCCTACCTGTAGTCTTTTCTTCCCTAATAGCCAGACTTTTAAAATACAGGACAGAACTTTTCTCAGAAGCGGCCAGTGGTTTCCTGTCTCATAATAAAATCTGGAGTCCTCGTGCTGGCCTGGGAGACCCTACCTGGTCCCAGCCTCAGCTGTTCCCCCATTCCCCACTCTGCTCTGTACCTGAGACCATTCTGCATGTTCCCGCCGAGGACCCAGCTTGCTCTTCCCACCTGTCTTCACGGCTGTGCTTGCTTCCTGGTGTCCATTCAAATGCTGCCCCATCCAAAAGGTGGATGGATGTCTTTGCTGTCTACAGTATCACTTATTCCTTTCCTTTCTCTGTCACTTTCTGTCCCTTGCACCCAGTTTCCATTTCCTCCTTAGAACTCATCACCTACTGACACATGTTTATTTTATAGTGACTATCTTCCACTAAAATGTAACCTCTCAATGCAATCACTAAAATGGAATTTTATGTCTTTTATCATGGCTGTGGCCATACCATGTAAGGCGGTGCCTGACACAGAGTAGGCTCTCAGTAAATATCCATTGAATGAATGAATTCCTGTCTCAGTCCTCCATTTTGTGTTCTGACATTTTTGCCTTGCAGAGAGGTGGTCACGTTCAACCATTTCCTGGAAACAGCAGCTGAGAAGGAGGTTCAAGGCAAAGCTCGACTCCAGGACTTCATAGAGAATCTGCTGCACCGGGTCGAGCTAGCGGAAAAGCAGCTGGAGTACTATCACAGCCAGCAGGGGGCTGGCCTCTGCGGGGACCCCCGTGAGCACGCGGTGAGTCCTGCGGGCCGGTGTGAGGGTTGTGATGCGATAGTCGGGGTCAAGGGCAGAAGAAAAGGGTGCTGGGGGATGACCTGCAGGAATTTTCTAGGCATCATTTGAAAGCATTGCCCCAGCCACACCTGTGTTGCGGAAGTGATACAGGTGAGTCTAGGCCACCTGGGAGTAAGTGAGACCCTGGATGCGCAGTCTCCAGCTCTTCACCTCCAACTCCACATCAAGCTGAGGTGGTAGAAATACTCTTATGTTGCGGCTTAACAGTTTGAAGTATCCAAAGAAATCATTTGTCCCAACCATGTATCAGGTGGATAGGAAGCTATTAATATTATCCTGTTTTTGAGCTCATCAAGGAATCATCTGAAAACTTTCATGCTTCTTTTTAGCGAAAGATTTAATCACTTTTCCCCCCCTTAATAGGAAGAAAAACACTTGTTGGAAGTCTCTGTAGGTGAAACATTCTTTAAGTAGATTTTCAAAAAGACTAAGCAAAATTCCCAAATGGTATTCTATGATAGGATTTTGCATACAATTTTACATGTGGTTGCAGGGACTTAAGAAACCCCCAGAGCCCAAATGAGAACCCTGAGGATAGATAAAGGCCCACGTGTCATAAGTGGCTTGATCAAGGTTGCCTGGTCTCGTTGGAGGGTGGGTGGGAGGTGGGTGGTTTACAAATAAGCACACTTCAGATGAGGGATGTGGGTGGTCACATTTACCATCTATACAGTTTCCTTGATGGTATAAACAACAAAGCCAAACCTAAAGTGGTTTATTTATAACATTTTCTTTGTCAATTGAATTTTATTTACGCTTACCATCTTCTCAGAAGATTTAAAAATGATTCTTTTACTAACCCCAAAATGAGGAAAAGAAACATAGGAAACATTTATGTTAACCAGAAGATTAGTAAGGTTGCTGTTGGCTGATTGAAAAATTTAGGCTGAGCAGTCTGGAAGCCAAGATTTAACAGGAAACATGATTAAATAAACAAGGAGTGAAATGAAAGAAGGAAGGCCAAAGGGAGAGACACAGATGGCTGGAAAGTACAGAGACAAGGAGAAAAGGAAGAAACGAAGACTGACACAGCGCTTACTGTGGTAGCATTCACTCAGCCTTACAGCTGTGCAGTTGTGCAAGCCCCTGTGCAAACAACTGTGCAAGCAGTCAAGAACAAAGTAGACTGGAAGGAAGTCAGTGTGTTATGCCTGTGAGCTTTCGGTAACTGTCATCAAAGCAGTTCTAGCTACCTGATGTATTTGTTATTTTCTGGGCGGCTGTCTGTGGTCTCCTGAGAAGGAAGCCTTATTCCCCTCCTTGGTTCCCTAGTCACCTCCTTGGGAAACTGCGAGAGTCCAGTCATAGACAGAGGGACACTCTGAGCTCTTCCCTGCCTCCTCCTTCCACTTTGCCCTCTCTCAGAAGGGGGGTGTGGCATGAGATCATGGAGACCAGATGTGCGGTGAGCTCGCCTGGCTTCTAGATCCTTCCCACCCTGCTTCTGACTGGGTGAGACAGTTTGTCTTCCTGGGCTCATCATTCTTCTATAAAATGAAGCAGTTGGACTAGATGCTCCATAAGGGTTTTAAACTTCTCAGATTCTCTGATCACCACCTGACTTTGGTGGTCAGGAGTTCCAAAATTAAAATGTAGCCATAATATTTTCAGTACTTAGGCTTATAAGTAATGCAGAGCTACGAAATGTATACATTTTTATTGTACAAAATTAAGAAGTTCTTAGAGAGAAAATAATAGAAGGCAAGGAGAGAGAAAGGAAGCCCATTAGTTCTTGCCTTTATTTGTATTTCTGTGTTCACTTCCTCTGCTCACTTTACTTTTCCAGCTTGGAAACTGAACACCTTTTAAAAGATATAGCCAGTCATTAGTTCTTACCTGCTGTATCATATAATCAAAAGTCAAACAGCATCCCAGCTCTTGTAGTCAAATGTATAGATATAAAATTATATGTGTGTGAAGGTACACATAATGTATATATGCACACATGTACACATAAATATATGTGTACATGTACATGCAAATATGGTAGGACATGTAATAGTAAATTTTTATGTTTTTGTTCTTTATGTCCCAAACATGACATCATCTGCCTTTTTCAGATTTAATCCACATAGGAAAGAACTTAATTCAAATAAAATAAAATACAGTTGAGATTGAGTGGGAATTTAGAAATGAGAGCTGTCTGTAAGTAGGGCATGATCAGGCTGTAGCGAGGTAAGCTGACTTTTGGAGGGAGGACACATCACCCTGAGAGGTGTCAAGGATGAGATGCTTGATTTCTGAAAGAATGGGCAGATGTGGTTTTCCCTGTTTTCATGTTTAGCCCTCTCGATTCTACTTTGGGCCATAATGTGCCATGTTATGAGACAGTCTACGAATCCTAAAATCATTTTTCCTTTTAACTTAGTCTATTTTACATAATAAAATACATTTACCATGTCTTTGATGTAATTTAACTACTCAGTCTAGCCATGGAAGAACTTGGAAGCTTTTAGCAGGATAGGCTATGGGTCATAACTGTAGTAACCTGTTTGGTCCATCTTAGAGAAGGTGCAGGCCTCTGGAGCCTTATCTCTGCGTGGGAGAGCTTCTTGCCTGGGTGCACCCCAGGATGGAGCAGAACTTTCAACTCCCGGCACTTAAACTCCCTCCTCCAGAACCGTGGGGAATGCCATCCCCAGCCTGGCCGGCTCTCCCCATTTCCACCAAGGCTGCTCTGCAGAAACAACACGGCCTCTTCATCTCCCTTCTTCCCTGCCTCCCTCCCTCCCTCTCTCCTCTTCCCTCTTTTTCTCATTACCCCTCCAGAGAGTAAAGACATCTTTAGATTGATGTGTACCTCGATTCTTTCTAGCTTTAAGACTCTTTTGTGCACTAGAAAAATTTCCTTCCCCCTCACAATTAGCGCCTTTTCTGAAATAATGTTTTGGCATTAATCCCCTTGAGCATTTATGTTCTTTTTCACCTGGCTGATTTCTAAAAATGCAATGTGCTTACTCAGATAATTTGTCTGTATGCTCTGAAACATGCTGTCGAATTAGACACAAAGTGACCTAATATACCATCTGCCAGAATTACTCACAGACCTGCTCAAATAGAAGGTCATGAAATAGCTTGGATAATCTTCTTTTAAGCATTGTATTTATTTCCTGCAGGTTGCTAAATTAGTGCTAGCAGTAATTCATTTACCATATTTATTGGGGATGCAGCGCTTACTGGGTGCTGATGAAACTGCTGTGAACGAGATCGATGAGGTCCCTGGTCTCAGGGAGGAGGGACATACAATAAGCAAACACGTAAGGAAGATAATTCTGTATAGTGAATAACTACTGTGAAGAAAAAAGTAAGATGACATGTTTGAGATGGTCACTTTAGCTTTAGCAAAAAGCTTTCGAGAAAAGCCCCGCTGAGAAGGCAGCGTTTGCATGGTGACCTGAATGGCAAGGAGGCAGTTCTGGAAAATTTGGAAGTGGAACATTCTAAGCAGAGAAATAGGAAGTGCAGCTGCCTCAGGAGGGAATAAGCTTGGCACATTTGAGTGGCAGGAGATAAGTTGGAAAGGCGGGAGGGGTCCAGATCACGCAGGAGCTTCTTGGTCATGTAAGGAGTGTGGATCTGTTCCATCACACATAGGGAAAAACCACTGGAAGGTCAATGGCACCCCACTCCAGTACTCTTGCCTGGAAAATCCCATGGACAGAGGAGCCTGGTAGGCTGCAGTCCATGGGGTCGCTAAGAGTCGGACACGACTGAGCAACTTCACTTTCACTTTTCACTTTGATGCATTGGAGAAGGAAATGGCAACCCACTCCAGTGTTCTTGCCTGGAGAATCCCAGGGACGGCGGAGCCTGCTGGGCTGCCATCTCTGGGGTCGCACAGAGTCGGACACGACTGAAGCAGCTTAGCAGCAGATCTATGTTTTAGCCGAATCACTCTGCTTCTCTAGGGGAACTGATGGAGGGATGCAGGAATGAGATGGGTTAGGTTGTGGCCAGTGAGAGGGGACAGCAGCTCAGAGAGAGCCAAAGTAGAGGTATAGGGTGTGTTCTTGGAGGAGAATTGACAGGACCAGTTGGCCTGGATGAAGGATTAGATTTAGCTGGTGAGGGAAACTGAGGAGTCCACAACAAATTCATGGTTTTGGCCTAAAAAGTTGGGTATATACAGAGAGCAAAATTGGAGGAGGGCTAGGTTTCCAGTTTCCCAAAACCTGTCATAACCTGAGACACCATGTTTGTGCTTTAGAAGTACTTAGATTGGCTCTCACTACAAGGTTATTTATATTTTTTTCAATCAGAAATATTGACCAGGGCCTCTCTTGATACCCATCGTCACACCCTTCTCTCCCTAAATAAAAAGAGAGAGTAGTTGGACCAGGAAAAAATGGAGGTAGGTGGATTGACTGAGTGGGAAGAGCGTTTCCATCTGCCTACAGCTGTGGATGCAGAAGGAACACTGGCCTCTTGTGTTCACAGGGAGGAGAGCAGAGGAAGTTCTTTGGTGCCTGTGATCACAGGCACCACCTCCACCCACAAACCTCATAATCCGGCAGATCACTGTTGGCCTTTTCCCCAGTAAGGGAACATGTGTATGTGTGTACATGCGGGCGTGCACACACGTGCGTGCACACACACACACACTTTTGAATAAAATTCCAAAGGGAATTACGTACCCGTATGCAGCAAATCATCACATTATATGTTTACATACACACATAAAGTTGAAAACATTTTGTTATATCTCAATAATAATGACTTTTTTAAGTGGAAAGTATTTAAAGGAAGAAAAACTCTCTATATTTTTACAGTTTATAGATACACTGAAATCCATTCAAGGAGCCCAGCTGATTGGAGCAGGGGGCATGGGCAGACTGGAGGAAAGAGAGTAGAAATGCTGATGTCTCCAGGGTTCCCAGAAGCTGCCAGTCAGGTGTTTGTTGGAGCCATCTGTTCCCCCTTCTTTGTATATTACAAGACCTCAGGACCCTCATGCAAGGAAGGTGCCTTTTTCTGTTTACATTTACTAATCCCATGCCAAACCCAGCCAGCCTGGACAGGGTTGGCAATAATGTAACATTCAATTGTGTCCCAAGGCAGAAGGCAGGAATTCCATCTCACCTTCTTGGGCACCAAGAAGTCTGTTTAAGAAACCTTTCTGATTTGCCGCTGTCTACGGCTTAAGCTGCATACAGAAAACTTGGAGGAAGATCCTGGTGTGTCAGGCTTGGTTTTTTGGGTAACTTGAGTATAGCAGGGGTGGATGTTGGCCATACTGGGCCAAGATGGCCCTTTCTCCACATTCTCTTTGTCACCCTCTTCTGTCAATCTGCCTGTTAATGTGACAGCACTTCTTTTAGTTGAAGGCTGCAGGCGGGAGGTTGGGAACTGAAGCTTGGGAATACACTGAAAATACACTTGCCTATAAAGTGTTTGGTGACATCTGGAATACAAAATGATAATTATCAATTTATTCTGCAAATGGTATTCTGAGCCCAGCCACAAAAGTGCATGCAGATATCTCATTGAGAGTGGAAAATTATCTCAATGACAGATGGCCTCAGGACAGTTGTGGAGTTGGGTTTCCATGTGCTCTCATTTTAGAAATGATGTATTTTAGGCAATAAATATTTTGTGCCAATTTTCCCTTTAGTTGATACACTGTGACCAGTCATAGCTGTGTAAATTAGCTGCAAATACAGCCTGAATCAATCAAGAAATAATGGCACATCATTCCAGTTTTTAAAAACATGTTTCTTCAAATGTTGTTCTCTTGAGGGGCTGTTTAACTTTTTGAAATTTTTGAGATCTGCTGATATTGGCTTCTTGGAATTCTGAGAACAGGGAGCCACAGAGGCTTCCTGAGTAAGCAGAGCTGAGCACGAACTGTTCTCGTTCACTGCAGTGATGGATGGTGCCATGGGCTGTGCTCCTGATAACAGTCACTGGCTTCCTTAATGGGAATACAGTTTCTTAAAAACATAAGGAGGATTTTTATGAAGCCAAACCCAACCTTTAAGTGAAAGTAATATTTTGTCTTATTTGTTTTCCTTCAGCTTACAGATATCTCCTCAAATAGGAAGCCCAAATGCCTGTATGTATATCTTTTTATACTTAGACCATTTGATCAATGCTTGCATGCTATGCCTTCCTGTTGCACTTCTTATGGTATCTATAATACAAATGTATTTGAGAGCTTCAGGTGAAAATTTACCTGCTTATTTACCTTTCTAAAAATGTGGATGTGACTTTTATGCTAATGGTCTATGAGTATACGGCAGTATGATAGTACTACAGGAGCCTTTTTAAAGTATTGTGTAATAGAACTTTCTCATATTGTGCTATCTTGTAGTCATAGTAACTCTATAGTGCTATTAATGTAGTGTGCACACTGATATATATATATAATACATAAATTTATACTGTGAATCATATACTTTATGATAGCTGTACTACAGATTTGTGTGAATCACCTAGAAGTCACTTAAATAGTCAAAAGGTATAGGGTCTGGTCTCATCTTCTCCATAGACCACTGTGTGTTACCCTCAATAGTCATTTAGGTTTTCTATGCCTCAGGTTCTATCACTGGTAAATAAGACTAGTAATATCTCCCTGGGAATTTAGTATCATGAGATCATTTTCATGAAGGCCATCGTGTCAATGTGGAAGGAAAAGAATCAGAATACAATATATTACTTGTTTTACTGGTAGCATTATTGCCACCTTAGCACGTAGAAGTGATTGTGCCATGAGTAGTTTTTATTCTTTTAAGGACTTAAATCTTTCTGCTTATCTACCTCCTCCCACAACCATCTGTAGAAGCCGAGGGCACCTGCATTCTGTGTGTAACCACCCTGATCTCAAGACCCATTTCCATCCAAAGGGAAGGATGAAAAAAGCCAAGGATGACAGAGCCAGCATGCAGCCTGCTAAGGCCCTGCATGAGCAGTCCGAGTCACCAAGGGAACTCTGCAGACCAGCAAAGAAAGGGGAGCCTTTGGGGTTTGGCCGGAAAGGCAACATCAGACCCAAAATGGCTAAGAAAAAGCCGACAGCCATTGTGAACATCATCTAAAAGGGTGGGTGGTTCTGGACCACATCACTGGGCTTTGGGAAATATGTCCTAGGGGGCATCAGTAGTGTCCTTTTGGACACACTGCCTCATAAAACATATTTCATGTCACTGTGGGCATTGACCTGGATTAACCAGAATTTAACAAATGGGAATCTTGGTGAACCAGGCTTTTTTACAAGTCCCTTTTGGAAGCAGGAGGCAGATTACAGAATTGTTTTTAAAATAATGAAATCAGTGTTATTCCAAAGTTTTAGTAAAATGAAGCTAGCTCCAGCTCTTAAAATAATTGGCCCAGTAAAGTTCTATGAAATAAAAATATTTTTGTTTTTAACCTCACTGTCAATTAATTTGGGAGCCTCCAAAATAAAGCTTCTTGTTTCCCTGAAAATTCTGGTTAATCGAGATTCCAGTGTTTGGGTTGCTTCAAGAACTCATTCCATTAGACTTCAGTTGTCATTTCGACAGACTGTTTTCCAGTTTGTTCAATTCAGGTTTTTTGTTTCCCTGGATGTTCCTTATTTTGGTGCCTCTCTGCTTTCTTCCTTGGCTGAGTATTCTGCACTCTAAGACTGTGCTGTCAGCCTCTATCTTAATAGCTGCTTCTACTGCTGAGGTTGGGGAGGACAGTAAAACCCTTATGCTCAGCACCTGTCAGCAGTTCAGGGTCAGAAAGGTTGGATACCCGTGGACTACACATTTAGTGCTTTGCGAGCCATCCAGGAGACCACATGTTACTCAGCTCTTTCCTAAGACCTGCTCCCCCGGGGTGGTGCGGGGAGGGGTGGTTTGTTAGCAGCCTCTCTGTCAGCTATAGGCATGACTTTCTCCTTGCTGGCCTGACTTTTCCATCTCTTGCTGCTTCTGTGCCATTTTATGACTAAAATACACTTTCTTACCTTTCAGGCGAGTATCTGATGTGTTTGTTGTATATGGCTTTCTAAAGTGATTCCTGAAATAAACAATGCCTGTGGGATCCAGAATCTGAAATCATCTCTCTGCCTCCCTAAAATGGCCTTTGTTTCCATAAAGAACCATCTGTCATGAACCTCCTGCTTTATAGTTTTCTTCGAGAATAAATTTCTGTGTTAGTTTTTAAAATTTAGCAATATCATCAGGTCTCCTGCAGAGTTTATCAGTGCTGACATTCCTTTGGAAACAAGAACAGTTATGTCCACAACTATATACATATATATATATATATATATATATATATAACAAATACAAAATGTATATGTCAAGTATATTAATAATTTATTTTTAAATACTCATGAAAAAGCTGTATGTTTGTGGTGGGTGATTTTTAAATTATGTATGTTCATGTAAATTGAATTCTCTGATTTTAGAAATTAAAGCTTAACCTAATTAACATTAGTAGGATTATGATTGTTACTGCAATAAGCATCAGATTAGCAGTGCATTAAAAATAGGTAACAAAACAATTACGTAAAATGCCAGTAAATTGAAAAGTGTAATTTATACAAATACTTTGAGCCTATCATAGTGAAACTGTTGATTTTTGAATCTTCACTTGACTTTCAACTTGTGGGGATAGGCCCTTCACTTGGTGTATAGGCAGCTATCAAGTGATAAAAAAAATTGCTGTGAATATCACTGTTAGGATGACATGGTAAAAACTGTAATGTTAAAAATAACTATTTATTTGGAGAATTAACTTCTTCCAAGGTTATTTATTATTGATGTTTATACCATGATTGCACTCATCTTTTACATACTAAAAATTTTACTGGTTTGTTGTATTGCATGCTCTTTGTCCCATAATGTGTGTGTGTGATGAGAGTAGTTTGCTTTTAAAGGTAGTATAAGCCAGATTTTTTTCCCATTTTATTTAATGTAACTTACGTTTTCAGTTTTCATTTACTATGCCTTGAGGGCATGACAGCTCTCTTTGACAGTGGTACCCAGTGATCTTCAGAAAGCACCGTAATGTCCTATCTACTCTGTGTACATTATACAAGACAAATGATTTTAAGGTTTATTATATTGAAATTATTTTAAGTTGTAACTAAATTCTGATCCTTATATAAGGAAATGCATTATGTATATTGTGCTTCCTTAGAGACATAAATTTGGTTTTGAAACATGCGAGCCACCTCGTTCTAAGGGATATCCCATTTACCTGCCATGGCCTGAGCCTTGTGCCATGTCCCACTTGCGTGTTATTTTTAAATGCATTCTTTGTCCTCATGGGTAGTCAACCTCAGAGTTGGTCTTTTTAAGAAATCACCAAAGTTTTCTAGGAAAACATGTTAGAGTTTAAACTGAAGAATGGATCTAATTTTATTATTTGTTTTGTAAGGAGGAAGTATTTTGTTTCAACTTGCTTTCATTCTCTTTTCCCAAACTAGGTTACAGATTCTTAACTGAAAAGTTCAGACTACTTAGACACTGTTTTCCAGTATTCTGCAGGGTCATTTTGTTGTATGGAAGTTGGAATATTCTGTTCCCGGATTTTAAATAAAGGTTTTTAGATTATGAAATATTATAATAATAAAACTATATTTATGACTAATGTGTTGGTATGTTTTGTCTAGCTGAAATGTTTCTGGGGAACCAAGCTGGTTCTTCATGAATAAGCTGTTCATTGTACATGTAAACACCATGATCTTGTACCTATAAGTTTTCTTAAGAGCTTAGCTGGATCATTTTTGTTTATCACAATGCCTCTATCCAAAGGTTCTTTTTACATATGTTCACACTGAGAAGTCCTCATTAAAAGCTCATTTGGCACTTTTCTCCCATCTTCCTCCACAATCATGAGTAATTTTCCTACAAGGTATTTTTAAACTTGTCAACTCTTAGCAAAAACCATGAACAGATTTCACAGTGTGTATCTCAGATGGTATGTGCTATGCATCCTAGTCATTATAAGGCTCAGAAAGTGATCAGGATAGTTAACAGAGTTGTGTCACAAGTAGAATTACTCAGCCATGGTCTTTTAAGAACCATGGAATTAGGAAAATGCAGGGGATTCCATTTGTTCAGGAGCTGTTAGAGCCGTTAGGGAGATGACTTGGTCTGTTCTTATGCTTACTTGTGTTGAAGTTAATGGGTTCACCAGGTTATAATGCTCCTGAGAAATAACTGTGACATTCTTGATTATCTATGGCCATTAGAAAACATAAATAAATCCCCGTATCTCAATTCTGTTCAGTCTGGGTCCTTGAAAACTGAATTCCAGAGATGGCATGCATGCAGGAACCAAACACAATCCCTGGAAACATTTCAAATATTTAAAAGGGTGGGGGACTTCAGAAATTGTTTTTCTTATGGTGAATTTTTTTCTTTTCTTCTTTTTTTGTCCATGTTCTCTATGAGTAAAAAATGCACACATCTGAATTTTTTATTTAAGAAAAGGATCTTCAGCCTGTAGCCCAATGATATGTTTACTCCGGGTTTGCAGCCATTATTCCATACCAGAAATGAATTTCTTCCATTCAAGGAAGCTCATGCACAGGCAAGACTGGAAATCCTGCCCACCCTATAACGGCTATGCTATGCTACGTTGCTTTAGTCATGTCTGACTCTTTATGACCCTAGCCGACTAGGCTCCTTTGTCCATGGAATTCTCCAGGCAAGATTCCAGGCAATTCCAGGAATTCTCCAGGCAAGTGTGGGTTGCAATGCCCTTCTCCAGGGGATCTTCCCAACCCAGGGATCGAATCCACATCTCATGTCTCCTGCAATGACAGGCGGGTTCTTTACCACTAGCTGCACCTGGAAAGCCCCACCCTGTGACAGGGATGCTGGTAAATAAATTTTGTGTATGTGCAGGCAGGTGTCTGGGATGGTGAATGAGAGCTTTGGTATCCATGTGCTATGAGGAGAGGAGACACAGCTGCTGCCCTTGAATATCTGAAGTGTTGTCATAAGCAAGAATACTAATTTTTTGTGGCTGCAAAAGACATTACTAAGTGAGTGGAAGTCCTGAAGAAGCAGATATGAAGTCATTAATGGAAAAATGTCTGAGTGCAACATGGAGTGGGTCACCTTGTGGAAAAGTGAGGATTCTTCTAAGACCACTTGTAGCCCTAGCGTTCTGTCATACGTGATACTGCATTATTGTAAATATTGGCTGCATAAAACTTGGTGTTGACATGACATTGATCTTGGAGATTTCCCCCACTGACTTGGACTTTGTAAAGGTTTCTGTAATGCTTATACAGGTTATCCTCATAGAATGCTTTTGAGGCAGGCAGGGATGAGGCGATATCACTTGCTTCTCCTAGCAGATGCAGGAACAGCAGTTGGGGAAATTAGAGAGATACATGTGGCAGCGTTACCTCAGTCAGAACCAGGCACTTCCCAGGAAGCATCTCACCTTGCTAAAATGTCGTTTCAGTGTTTAAAGAGAGGGTACATTCCTTGTTTACAACATGGCTTCTGAATGCAGGCCAACCACTTCATCAGTTGAGTCAACAGCAGTTCTGTGTTCAGTTGAGTCAACAGCAATTCTGTCCGACACTGGGAGAGAAACTGGCAACACTGGGCTTGGTAAGAGATGGTGCAGTGTGTCAAGCTCCAGCAATGTGCCCTCCTCAGGCATTTTTTCCCTCAGCCATCTTTCAGATAGTTTTGATGATATTTAACCTTCACCTTTCTTCTTAAGGCAAATTTAAGTCACATACTTAAGAAGGTGATTTTGTCCTATTTAACAATGAAGGTGAGGCTTATAGTGGTTTGAAAGAGTTGTCTAGGGGCCAAAATCTCCTTTATGCCGGAGCCAGAGTGAGAACCAGAATACTGTCTTCATGAACCTCAGCTAGTGCTCTTCACAGCTTTGTGCCACTCCTTGACGAGAGTCCCAGAACATGGTCCTTAATATCTGCATTCACTGATTATACAACGGCTGTCAATGTCCTAAAAGTCAACTTAGTATTTATTAGCAGTTATTGCACCTACTTAATGCAAGCCACTGTGGAGGATATAAATATCACCAATCTGTACATTCTACACAATCTGTACATTCCCTGCCTTATAACAGAGCCACCCCAACTTGCCAAGGAATTCCAAAGTTTCAGATTCTGTATCTGTTAAGAGTTCAGTGCACACATTTGGATACTTCAGATTTGTAGTTTGCTGATTGATGAGAGGGGCACTGCGTTTACCTTGGTCAGATATATCATAGGGAAAAAGCTGATTATCTCAATCCTTCCTTTTTGTTCAAGGTGGAGCATCCATTTCCCTCATTCTCAAGAACCACCACTTCATTTTTATCCTTATTTAAGGCTACCTGTAACTTGACACCATAGCTGAAATTCTTCATGTGAATTATGTGAATTATCGCTCAGTTGTGTCCGACTCTTTGCAACCCCATGGACCGTAGCCTATCAGGCTCCTCCGTCCATGGGATTTTCCAGGCAAGAGTGCTGGAGTGGATTGCCATTTCCTTCTCCAGGGGATCTTCCTGACCCAGGAATCGAACCCGGGTCTCCCTCATTGCAGGCAGACGCTTTACCGTCTGAGCTGCCAGGGAAGCTGCTATAATCCTAAACACAGAGGGCTGGTGGAAGAAACTGTGGTTGTTATTAGGTGAGGGACACCCTAGCATAAACACAAGGGAGCTGACAGGGAGTAAGGGCAAATGAGACGACACACAGCCAGTTACTAGGATTCAGAACAAAGCCCTGAGCTTGCTTGCAGACTCTGGACTGGCCTGCGTCTCCCACTCGACCTCGCCCATAACTCCGATTTGCCTCTGTCCAGACCAGCTTCCTTCCAGAGGCTCGCCTGGACCTGCTATTCCCCCTGCACCACAGGTATGCTGGGTTATGCCTTCTGCCTGAAATGCCCTTCTCTTTCTTACCCTGGTTAATTTCTACTCAGCCTTGAAATTTCCAGTAAGTTGTCACTTCCCCAAGGCAGCCTCATAAGGCTTAGACCACCACGTACCTTCAGAGTCAGATGTAGTGAATCTCACCATTTGCCTTATCATGTAGAAGGAGCTATTCATCAAAGTGAATGCCCAGTTTGGCCCAAGTGATAGTGAAAGTGAAGTCGCTCAGTCTTTGCGACCCTGTGGACTGCAGCCCACCAGGCTCCTCTGTCCATGGGATTCTCCAGGCAAGAATACTGGAGTGGGCTGCAATTTCCTTCTCCAGGGGATCTTCCTGACCCAGGGATCAAACCCAGGTCTCCCTCATTGCATGCAGATGCTTTAACCTCTGAGCCACCAGGGAAGCCTGTTTGGCCCAATGGCTTAAACAAATCCTGCTTTAAGGTCTCACCAGAGAAATTTTGTCAGAATTACTGGAACTAACTATACATCCAACAATCCACTCATCCATCCATCCATGCATGCATCGAACCAACTGTTCACCAACATTCACCAGGAGTCCTGTAGGAACCAGTCACTAATGATACAGGCTGCCTCCTGACCAGATATATTTGGAGTAGCTAAGGAAGTTTTCTCAACCTTTAAGGCCAATCGCAATCACTATTGGCCTTTCTGGAATGGTGTCTACATTACCCTGACTGGCCCTAGGGCTTTTGCTGTCTTTCAGGACCACATCTAAACAGAATACCTGGCTCAGTCATTCTCCATCCCATGACATGTGGCTGAGCCACTCTGCCGCCGTTTTGTTAGCTCCAGCTTAGGTCCACAGTCCTACCCCTTCCCTTTTCCTGAGTGACTGAGCTTTAGCCTCACTCACAAGGAATGCACCAAATCAGATGAGTCCCCATTTAGCTTTTTTTCGGGAAAATTTAAAGACTGCTTTTGCTGACACAGATGGTTGATGGTCATGAGATGCCCTCAGGGAGTGGGGGACCCCCTAGTTCCAATTGGGGTGGGCTTGGTTCCAATTGCTCTTCACTTGGTCAGTCAGTTCAGTAGCTTGTTTGTGTCCGACTCTTTGTGACCGCATGGACTGCAGCACACCAGGCCTCCCTGTCCGTCACCAACTCCTGGAGCTTGCTCAAACTCACATCCATCGTGTTGGTGATGCCATCCAACCATCTCATCCTCTGTCATCCCCTTCTCCCCCTGTCTTCAATCTTGCCCAGCGCCAGGGTCTTTTCCAGTGAGTCAACTCTTCGCATCAGGTAGCCAAAGTATTGGAGCCTCAGTATCAGTCCTTCCAATGAATATTCAGGGATTTATTTCCTTTAGGATGGACTGGTTGGATCTCCTTGCTGTCCAAGGGACTCTCAAGAGTCTTCTCCAACACCACAGTTCAAAAGCATCAATTCTTTGGCACTCAGCTTTCTTTATGGACCAACTCTCACATCCATACCTGACTACTGGAAAAACTATAGCTTTGACTAGACAGACATTTGTTGGTAAAGTAATGTGTCTGTTTTTTAATATGCTGTCTAGGTTGGTCATAGCTTTCCTTCCAAGGAGCAAGCATCTTTTAATTTCATGGCTGCAGTCACCATCCACAGTGATTTTGGAGCACAGGAAAATAAAATGTCACTGTTTCCATTGTTTCCCCATCTATTTGCCATGAAGTGATGGAACTGGATGGCATGATCTTAGTTTTTTGAATGCTGAGTTTTAAGCCAGCTTTTTCATTCTCCTCTTTCACTTTCATAAGAGGCTCTTTAGCTCTTCTTTGCTTTCTGCCATAAAGGTGGTGTCATCTGTATATCTGTGGTTATTGATATTTCTCCCAGCAATCTTGATTCCAGCTTGTGCTTCATCCAGTCTGGCATTTAGCATGATGTACTCTGAATGAATGTAAGTTAAATAAGCAGAGTGACAATATAAGCCTTGACGTACTCCTTTCCCAATTTGGAACCAGTCTGTTGTTCTATGTCCAGTTCTAACTGTTGCTTCTTGACCTGTATACAGATTTCTCAGGAGGCAGATAAGGTGGTCTGGTATTCCCATCACTTTAAGAATTTTCCACAGTTTTCTCAACTACAAATTGGCACTTACCAGGAGCATTGCCAATGGCTGACAACAGAGGCATTTGCCATCTGCCATGGAGATTGAATCCCTTGCTGCTATAGCTGTTGACCTTCAACAACCCCTGAGGGAGTTCAAGATGGAGTGAGGCACTCTGTGCTCCAGGGAATCTGGTGGGACAGGTCTTTAGAGAGTTGGATGGTTTTAGGAACAGATTTTATGATCTCAATTCTTGCATCTCCTCACATCTAGAGAAGCACTAAATCCCTTCATGGTGACATCAGATCCTCATAACTAACAAAAAAACCTTTTGTAAAATGCATGCTTCATGGTGTTGAACTCCCCCTTCACCAAAACCTTATATATTGACTTTCCTCCACGGCCACTTTAGAGAAGTCTCTCAGAGCTATCTGAGATGCTGCCTCCTGGGCTGCAGTCCCCATTTTGCTCCAAATAAAACAACTTGCAGCTCTCAAGTTGTACATCTTTTTTAGTTGACAGTTTGCCGTAATCCACACAGTCAAAGCCTTTAGAGTAGTCAGTGTAGCAGAAGTAGATGTTTTTCTGGAATTCTCTTGCTTTTTCTATGATCCAAAGGATGTTGGCAATTTGATCACTGGTTCCTCTACCTTTTCTAAATCCAGCTTGAACATTTGGAAGTTCTCAGTTCATGTACTATTGAAGCCTAGCTTGGAGAATTTTGAGCATTATTTTGCTAGCATATAAGATGAGTGCAATTAGTCCCTTTGCCGGATCCCCAGGTTTGGAAATCTGCTGTGGGCCCCAGAACTTTCGCAAGAGTGTGAGAACTTCTTTGATATAATTGTTCTCCAGTTTGTGGGTTGTCTGCTTGGTGGCTCTATGGTGGGGCTCACATGCTGTACCTCCCAGGTCTGCTGCAGCCAGAGCTCAGGTCCCTGGGGCAGGCCACTGCTGACCTGTGCCTCTGCAGGAAGCAGGACTGGCTCCGTCTCATGTGGGGTCCCTGGGTTCTGGTGGGCACAAGGTTTTGTTTGAGCCTTCCGAGCATCTCTGATGGGTATGGGGTTTGATTCTAAATGCAATTTTGCCCCTCCTACCATCTTTCTGGGGCTTCTCCTTTGCCCTTGGACATGGGGTATCTTTTTTGGTGGGATCAAACATTCTCCTGTCAATGGTTATTCAGCAGTTAGTTGCAATTTTGGAGTTCTCCCAGGAGAAGATGAGCGCATGTGCTTCTACTCTGCTGTCTTGGTCCCTCCTTTACTTTTTAGTCAGATTCTGTTTTTAGCCTTAGCCCCTCTAAATTACTCTGTGCCCCTTTGGCAGTGTGGGGTAAAGCTGCAAATGCTTCTGGATCCTCTGTATGCCTCAACCTGCCTATCTGAATGTAAGGCACCCACAATAAATTGCACTTTATGGAGCTGCCTGCTTTGTTTTCAGCCACAAGATCCTTCTCAGTTCAAGTGATGATATGATCCAATAACCCTGCTTCCCAACCTGTAACACTTTATTTGCTTCACAGCATTGATTACTATCTGAAATTATTTACACATTTGTTCCCTACCCTACCTTGTGGAAGAGCCATATTCTTCATTGAGTACTGCCCCAATACTGATTGATGAAACTGTGTTCAGTGAATCAGTGAATTGGTTCTAGACAGAAAGTCCTCCTGAGCTCTGATTTGGAGCAAGGCTAATAAATAGCCATTGATGACTGGGAGGTTACAGTGAAAAGACTTGGAGGAATCCCTGTGGTATGTAGAATACATGTAGGAATCTTTGGGGTACCCCATCTGGTCTGAATGTTCTTCTTCCTTAGATGAAGGCAGTTTGTAACCAATGCTTGTCCTCCCAGGGATAACATAGGCTTCTGCAAAAGGGAAGCAGGCTAATAGGCAACCCTCCCTCTCCAGATGGTAACAGAAATATATATTCCTCAGGGAATGTATATAACAGTCTAATGCATATCTTTGAGTTGTGCAGAAATGAACAGCCCTGCCCAGGTGGAGGATGGTGACTACATATTGACTGTAAGCACACAGACCCCAGACTGGTCAGAACCAGAAGGTTGATGATTAAGACTCTTAAAACACCATCCTGTTTCTTCACTATGAACCAATCAGAAGGAATTCATGTACCCTGCAACCCTCACCACCAATGTTGCCTTAAAAGACCCTTCCCTGAAAGCCATCAGGGAGTTTGGGTCTTGTGAGCGTGAGCTGCCTGTTCTCCTTGTTTGGTGCTAGCAATAAATGCTGTGCTCTCCTTTGCTACACCCAGAGTCAGTAAGTTAACTTTGCTGCATGGTGAGTGAGCAGACTCAAGTTCCGTTCAGTAACAGTATCTGTGTTCTCTATTAACTCTCTAGCTAATTCTGATACACACCAAAGTTTGACAGCCACTGCACTGTATGGCTGCATTTCCCAAAGTTTGTTCCATGGAACACTAGATCTCAGAGTGTTAACAGTTAATTAAATAAATTATCAAATGAAATAAGTTATCCTACTGCAGATGGTTCAGAATCATTAAATGGGAATGTGCATCACGAATCTCTTCGGAGGGGGGAAAGTATCTGATGCTTCCGAAACTTATTTAGCCATGGAACTATTTCTTCTTGAGAACCTGCATCTTCTGCAACTGCTACAGTTAGTGTTCAGAACATACATTGGTAAACATTTGAAAATTACAATCACTCCCCACTGCCCCCACTTCATGAGAGAACTTCAGATCTTTTATCTTAAGGCAGTACACATTTAACAGCCCAAGTGGCCAATTTTAGGTGATTTGGGGGTCACCTGAAACCTTGTTTCTCCAAGTGGTCTATGAAACAATTTCCTGCCTCCCTTGGGAATGTGTTAGAAAAATAGAATCCCAGGTCCCACCCCAGAGCTACAGAGTTGGAATCTGCATTTTAATAGGATCCCTGAGTGATTCATTAGCATCAGTATAGTGAAGTGGCTCTTAATGGGGCTAGGGGTAGGGATAGGGGAGGCAGAAAAGGGGAGCTATTCAATATGCAATGAGGCCTTTTGCTGGGGCCCCACCAAGGTGGCACAGTCTTTAAAGAATCCACCTGCAGTACAGGAGACACAGGTTCAACTCCTGGGTGGGGAAGATCCCCAGGAGGAGATAGTAACCCACTCAGTATTCTTGCCTGGGCAATTTCATGGACAGAGGAGACTGGCGGGCTACAGTCCATGGGGTCGCAAAAGAGTCAGATTCAACTTAGCAAGTAAACAACAACAACAATCAAGAAGCAGACCCTTCCTGACATTTAAAGCATTTATCTAACAATAAACTATATAAAAAAACATGCATTGCAGATGGATTCTTTATCATCAGAGTCACCTAGAGAAAAAGCTTGATGGTGACTCTACTGTATACAGATTGCTTGAGATTTCCTTGTTGTTCTTAGGCTTCTTAGCACTAGTGAACTAAAAGTAAAACTCAAAAGTTCCTTTGTCTCTTTATTCGTAAGAGCTTTCATCTCCACCTCTGAAATACTTGTCAAGTGTACCACCCTGTGGATCATCCAGGTAATCCAGCTTCCTCTTTTCTGTTCATATGGCCTCTCTTGTGTCTGGACTTTTGTGGTATATGTAGATTCTCTCTTTGCCTTGCCTTCTGATTTTTAGTAGCATTAACATGATGTTCCCAAGTGTGGTTTTCTTTGTATTTATTTTGCTTATGGCTGCTCCTTGAATCTGTGGCAGAGTTTCATGAATTTGTGTATTGCTATCATTCTTTATTAGGAAAATTCTTGGCCATTTTATCTGCAAATATTCCTTTTGCTTCATTCTGTCCTTTCCTTCTAGAGTTTATATGTATTACATATTTTCATTCTGCCCTACATATCTTTTGTGCTTTTTTCTATATTTTTCATTCCTACTTTCATTGTGCTTCAGTTTGGACATTTTCTTTTCTCTTTTTGCCTCTTGGTGTGGTTTGCAGATTCTGAATTCCTGGCCAAGGATGGAACCTGTGCCCCCTGCAGTGGAAGCATGGAGTCCTAACCACTGGACTCCCTATTGGTCATTTTTGCTGTTCATTAGTCCTGTCTTCTGTTTCTAATCTCTATTAAATCCATAATATCATTATTTTTAAATTCTAAAATTTTCATTTGATTCCATTCAGAGGTTATAATTCTCTGAAAATTTCCCATTTTAAAATTGATATTTTCTGTTTTCTTAAACATATTGCACAGATATTTTAAAGTTCTATTTTCTTGAACATATTAATCGTAACTAAAGTCCTTTTCTGCTAACTACAATATCTATGTCATCTGTGGTTCTATTCCTACTGAATGGTTTTTCTTGTGGTTTTAGTAATATAGTCCTGAGTCACAGCATGTATACAATTGTTTTTAATGGCAATGGCACCCCACTCCAGTACTCTTGCCTGGCAAATCCCATGGACGGAGGAGCCTGGTGGGCTGCAGTCCATGGGGTCACTAAGAGTCGGACATGACTGAGCGACTTCCCTTTCACTTTTCACTTTCATGCATTGGAGAAGGAAATGGCAACCCACTCCAGGGTTCTTGCCTGGAGAATCCCAGGGACGGGGGAGCCTGGTGGGCTGCCGTCTATGGGGTCGCACAGAGTCGGACACGACTGAAGCGACTTAGCAGCAGCAGCAGCATGTGTCTAAAAATTATATTGCTCCAAGTGGCTTTTCTTTCTTTACAGTGGGTTTATCCTTTCCTCTGCTAGGTAGGTGAAATTTCTTAAACCAATCAGGGGATGAACTGAGTTGAGGCTAACTGACAGTTCTGGCAAGGTTCAGTCTGCGTCAGAACCTTGTCTTTTACTAAGATATTGCCCTTCAGGATTTTCTCAACTAAATGTCTTGTGTGTTCACTGTTCCCCCTCTTCCTGGCAGGACCTCTCTCTCTATTTTTTTTTCTCTTTTGCATTATGAAACAGTGGGAAATTCCTTTCAGATTTTCAGACGTTTCCGATATGGCTTCCGAGTCCTAAAGTCTTCTCTTTGTTTCACCAGTACCATGCATGCTTGCTAAGTTGCTTCAGTCTTGTCTGACTCTGTGCAACCCTTTGGACCATAGCCTGCCAGGCTCCTCTGTCCATGGGATTCTCCAGGCAAGAATACTGGAGTGGGTTGCCATGTCTTCCTCCAGGGGAATCTTCCGGGCCCAGGGATTGAACCCATGTCTCCTGCATTGGCAGCCAGGTTCTCTGTCACTAGCGCCACCTGGGAAGCCCCCAGGACTATCAGTCTATGAAAAGATGTTAGTGTTTTAGACATTTTCTGCTTAGCTTTTCAATTACCTGCCCTGCCACTTCAGAAATTGGCAAATGGCAAATGTCTTGAGGGTTTTGCATTTGAGGTCCCTTGAAGTGAAGTGAAGTGAAGTGAAGTTACTCAGTCACGTCTGACTCTTTGCAACCCCATGGACTATAGCCTACCGGGCTCCTCCATCCTTGGGATTTTCCAAGCAAGAGTACTGGAGTGGGTTGCCATTTCCTTCTCCAGGGGATCTTCCCAACCCAGGGATTGAACCCAGGTCTCCTGCATTGCAGACAGACGCTTTACTGCCTGAGCCACCAGGGAAGTCTGAGGTCCCTTAATCCTTTAATTATGTCTCTATAGCACCACTGCTGCTGCTGCTGCTGCTGCTAAGTCTCGTCAGTCATGTCCAACTGTGTGACCCCACAGACGGCAGCCCACCAGGCTCCCCCATCCCTGGGATTCTCCAGGCAAGAACACTGGAGTGGGTTGCCATTTCCTTGTCCAATGCATGATAGTGAAAAGTGAAAGTGAAGTTGCTCAGTTGTATCCGACTCTTCGCGACCCCATGGACTGCAGCCTACCAGGCTCCTCTGCCCATGGGATTTTCCAGGCAAGAGTACTGGAGTGGGGCACCATTGCCTTCTCCTACCCATTGCCTGCTGCTGCTGCTAAGTCGCTTCAGTCGTGTCTGACTCTGTGCGACCCCATAGCCGGCAGCCCACCAGGCTCCCCCATCCCTGGGATTCTCCAGGCAAGAACACTGGAGTGGGTTGCCATTTCCTTCTCCAATGCCTGAAAGTTGAGTTGAGTTCAGTTCAGTTCAGTTCAGTCGCTCAGTCGTGTCCGACTCTTTGCGACCCCATGAATCACAGCACGCCAGGCCTCCCTGTCCATCACCAACTTCCGGAGTTCACTCAGATTCACGTCCATCGAGTCCGTGATGCCATCCAGCCATCTCATCCTCAGTCGTCCCCTTCTCCTCCTGCCCCCAATCCCTCCCAGCATCAGAGCCTTTTCCAATGAGTCAACTCTTCGCATGAGGTGGCCAAAGGACTGGAGCTTCAGTTTTAGCATCATTCCTTCCAAAGAAATCCCAGGGTTGATCTCCTTCAGAATGGACTAGTTGGATCTCCCTGCAGTCCAAGGGACTCTCAAGAGTCTTCTCCAACACCACAGTTCAAAAGCATCAATTCTTCAGCACTCAGCCTTCTTCACAGTCCAACTCTCACATCCATACATGACCACAGGAAAAACCATAGCCTTGACTAGACAGAACTTAGTCAGCAAAGTAATGTCTCTGCTTTTGAATATGCTATCTAGGTTGGTCATAACTTTTCTTCCAAGAAGTAAGCATCTTTTAATTTCATGGCTGCAGTCACCATCTCCAGTGATTTTGGAGCCCCCAAAAATAAAGTCTGACACTTTCTACTGTTTCCCCATCTATTTCCCATGAAGTGATGGGACCAGATGCCATGATCTTCGTTTTCTGAATGTTGAGCTTTAAGCCAACTTTTTCACTCTCCTCTTTCACTTTCATCAAGAGGCTTTTTAGTTCTTCTTCACTTTCTGCCAGAAGGGTGGTGTCATCTGCATATCTGAGGTTATTGATATTTCTCCCAGCAATCTTGATTCCAGCTTGTGTTTCTTCCAGTCCAGTATTTCTCATGATGTACTCTGCATATTAGTTAAATAAGCAGGGTGACAATATAGAGCCTTGACGTACTCCTTTTCCTATTTGGAACCAGTCTGTTGTTCCATGTTCAGTTCTAACTGTTGCTTCCTGACCTGCATACAGGTTTCTCAAGAGGAAGGTCAGGTGGTCTGGTATTCCCATCTCTTTCAGAATTTTCCATAGTTTCTTCTGATCCACACAGTCAAAGGTTTTGGCATAGTCAATAAAGCAGAAATACATGTTTTTCTGGAACTCTCTTGCTTTTTCCATGATCCAGCAGATGTTGGCAATTTGATCTCTGGTTCCTCTGCCTTTTCTAAAACCAGCTTGAACATCTGGGAGTTCATGGTTCACCTATTGCTGAAGTCTGGCTTGGAGAATTTTGAGCATTACTTTACTAGCATGTGAGATGAGTACAACTGTGCGGTAGTTTGAGCATTCTTTGGCATTGCCTTTCTTTGGGATTGGAATGAAAACTGACCTTTTCCAGTCCTGTGGCCACTGCTGAGTTTTCCAAATTTGCTGGCATATCGAGTACAGCACTTTCACAGCATCATCTTTCAGGATTTGAAACAGCTCAACTGGAATTCCATCACCTCCACTAGCTTTGTTCATAGTGAAAAGTGAAAGTGAAGTCACTCAGTTGTGTCCGACTCTTAGCGACCCCATGGACTGTAGCCCACCAGGCTCCTCCATCCATGAGACTTCCCAGGAAAGAGTACTGGAGTGGGGTGCTATTGCCTTCTCTGCTATAGCACCCCAAGACCATTCAAATCTCTGCTGGTTTTCCTTCCTCCTGGCACTCTGGAAAAACCTCAGATTGACAGTCTCTTACAATCTGCACATGTCCCAAGGAAAAAGTGATTGTAGATGCCAGAGGGCTGAGGTTCTCCCCTCTTGAGAAATTTAGATTCTTACCCTCTTTGGTTCAGCAGTTGTCTATCTTTAAACAAGTGACCTTGTCTTACCCATAATTTCTGGTTGTTTTTGAAGGAAGTACTGGTCAACCACAAATTATACCATCCTACGTGAGTTTGAGTGAACTCCGAGAGTTGGTGATGGACAGGGAGGCCTGGCGTGCTGCAATTCATGGGGTTGTGGGGAGTCGGACATGACTGAGTGACTGAACTGAACTGAACCCAGAACTGAACAGACACTTTGTTTTTTTTCTCTTTTTCTCCCTAGTCAGGTTTTTGTTTTTTTTTTTACCTTTTTATTTTTTATTGGAGTATAGCCAACTAACAATGTTGTGACAGTTTCAGGTTTACAGCAAAGGGACTCAGCCATACGAATAAATATTGGATTTGACATTTTGATCACACAATTTCTCGGACTTTTCATTTTGATTTCACCCGTGGGTGCTATTTCTTGGATCACCCTCAGCTCTGAGGCATGCAGATCTCGCAATCCCTTCCCCAGCAGGGTTCCTAAGACAGATCAAGTGTCTTAGGCTTCCATCTGATCAGATGGAAGTTCACCAGGAAAAAACTATGAAATTCAAACAGTATGAGCTGAACACAGAGTGAGCCAAATGCAAGAAATCACTTTTGGTGGAAGAAGGATTATTTGCATCCGTAATTAATGTTCACCTAACAAAAGAAAAGGAAGTGTTTTCTCTAGATATTTTATTATTTGAAGAGTGGTTTTCATCTGAAACATTCCCATGCTTTCCTAATACTGAATCCAAAAGCACATGTCTGATATCTTGAAGGCAGAGCCTATTACTTCCAATCTCTTGATGACAGAAAATAGAAAAAATAATAGAGTGAAGATTTTTGAGTGGGCACGAATTCTGAAATATTAGGTGGCAATTTAGAATTCAAAATAAACTTTTCCTATTCACACTGAGTCTTAGGAGAAAGAGGAGAGAGAGAGAAAAGGAAGTTGAAGAGACATGTAACCATACAGCATGAACTATTACTGTAATCTGATGTGCTTCCTCAAACCAATTATAAGAACCTTTGAAGACAAGGTCCCTCTGGAACTCAGTAATCCAGACAATTTCAGATGATTTGAGATCTAATAGACCTATTTTGTTAGCAGAAGAACTATTGGAAATAATGTTAAAAGATGTATTTCTATTTGAGAGAATCAACCTCAATAAATGTACTTACTTTGTTTACCAAATGACCATTTATATTATTCCTAAAAATTTCTAACATTGGTAATCAACTCCTTGAGTCTATTTGAGGTAAACATACTATTCTTTCTCCTTATTTTGTGTCATTTTTATTAATATATTAGCTTAACACTGATTATTACTGTGCATCCTGTCTAAAGTGCTTAGAGTAGTTTATTTTAGTACTTTGTACCATAGCAATCATTTAAAAAAATACCAGTAATGATTACAGTGGATAAAACATTCCACAGTCTTTCATAAATAGAAACTGCTTTAAACATGAACAAAATGTCAGTTTCATTTCTTTGCTAATATCATGCTTTATTCAACTAAAGTTATTTCCTGCAGCCTTTACCTCTAAAGAGTTGGCGCAGAAAGTAAGAGAAGATGAAAATAAGCTCATCTTAATCAAAACCTTGGAAAATTTGCTAATTTTCCTCAGAGCCATCGTACAGGAGGAAAAATAATTTTCCCTCTACCCTTATATGTTCTTGGCCGAGACTCCCTTATAATAAAAGACAGATTAACAAGAGGAAAAACAACTTAAAATACATATGCAATTTTGTATAGATATGAGAGTCCACAAAGATAGGAGACTCAGAAGGGACCAAAGCACACAAAGGAACAATAAATTTGTGAAGAACCGATAAGACAATGCAGTTTTAGGATAGGACTCTGTGGATCACAACAAACTGTGGAATATTCTTAAAGAGATGGGAATACCAGACTGCCTTACCTGTCTCCTGAGAAACGTGTATGCAGAACAAGAAGCAATGATTAGAACTGGACATGGAACAACAGACTGGTTCCAAATTGGCAAAGGAGTAAGTCAAGGCTGTATATTGTCACCCTGCTTATTTAACTTATATGCAGAGTACATCATGAGAAACGCTGGACTGGAAGAAGCACAAGCTGGAATCAAGATTGCCAGGAGAAATAACAACAACCTCAGATATGCAGATGACGCCACTCTAATGACAGAAAGGAAGAGGAACTTCCTAATGAAGAGGAACTAAAGAGCTTCTTGATGAAAGTGAAAGAGCGGAGTTGAAAAGTTGGTTGAAAACTCAACACTCCAAAAACGAAGATCATGGCAACTGGTCCCATCACTTCATGGCAAATAGATGGAGAAAAAGTGGAAGCTTTTTTTTCCCTTGGGCTCCAAAATCACTGTGGATGCTGACTACAGCCATGAAATCAAAAGATGCTTGCTCGTTGTGGAAAAAAGCTATGACAAACCTAGACAGTGTATTAAAAAGCAGAAACATCACTTTGCTGACAAAGGAGTGTATAGTCAAAGCTATGGATTTTCCTGTAATCATGGTACAGATGTGAGAGTTGGACCATAAAGAAGGTGGAGCACCAAAAAATTGACACTTTCAAATTGTGGTGACTCTAAGAGTCCTTGTACAGCAAGGAGACCAAACCAGTCAATCCTAAATGAAATCAATCCTGAATATTCATTGGAAGGACTAATGCTGAAGCTGAAACTCCAGTACTTTGGCCACCTGATGCGAAGAGCTGACTCACTGGAAAAGGCCCTGATGCAGAAAAAGACTGAGGGCAAGAGGAGAAGGGGATGACAGAGGATGGCTGGATGGCATCACTGACTCAATGGGCATGAGTTTGCGCAAACTCAGAGAGAGTGAAGGACAAGCCTGGCTGCAATTCACGGGGTTGCAAAGAGTCAGACACGACTTAGTGACTAAACAACAACTAAAATGATGAAATAATGAGGTTTGTTTAACACAACCTTGTTGGCCCTAAACACTCTGAGTCTGGTGACAAGAATGCCTTTTACCCTCCTAATACAGGGGAAGGTACCTTTCACATGGAAGATTTATCTCCAGCTTTAAGGGGGACAAAAGGGTCAGAAGATGCTTTTTGCACCAGCTGTTTCTCAAATACCTTTATTCAAAATTATCAATATGTCTAAGTGGCGAGTAAGGGACATTCTGAACCCCTACACTATTTATCTAACTTAAGGTAGACGCACTTCATCATCCACAGCCCAGACACGGTTGTGATATTTGCCTGAAAGATGGACAGCACTTCAGAAATCTTTAGTCTCCTTCCTGTTTTATACATGGGGAAACTGAGATATGGATTGAAAGCGTGATTTTTCTGAGGATCACCTAGACAGTTAGTAGCAGAGAAAGAAGGACAGTCTGAATCTCTCAATTTTCTTAAACTGGAAGCTCCTTGAGAGTAAGTACCAAATTTACTTTTCTCAGAAACTTACTTTTTTCTTACATTGCATCTATTTAAAAAATACCTAAATCAGATTCAGTATGTATATTGTGCGTTGTATGCTACCTTTGCGCAAAAAAGGAAAAGGAAAGAACAGGAAATATATATTTGTAAAAGAAAACAATGGAAAGATAAACTAAAAACTACAATATATTAGTTCCCTTCTTAGGGGAGGGAAAGAATAGGAAGGAGAGAGAGATACAATGAAGACTTCTCTGAATTACTTTGTTTCATGATTTTGATTTTGGAACCACCTGTTTTACATAACAAAAAACCAACTTAAACATGTAAAATTGAAAATAATGAGAAAAATACACAAATAGCTAAAGGTATGAAAAATAGAAGCCAACATGATTACAGTCAGGAATAATTTTTAGTGGTCTACCTTCCAGTGGTGCTATTCAAACATGATGATGAACTCAACACTGATGAATATTTCTCATGAAAGGAAAGTCAGCAGCAAATGTCTGTATTCTGCTTTGGTGTGGTCTACTTATTCTCAAAGGTTGTGTAACGTGTTTCGTGGCCAATCTCGGACTATGTCATTCTTAAAGATGGGATCTACTGGTTCTGCTTTGGGCTGTATAGTCAGATTAAATTCAAATCCACTATTTCCTACTCTTGTCATTTTGAACAAAATACTTCTCTGGGCTTTCATTTGCATATATATAAAGTGCAAGCAATAATATCCTTACCTCAAGGACTTGCTCTGGGCATTAATACAGATAATCCACATAAAGAGTTTAGCATGATCTCAGGTGCATACTGAGAGCTCACTAAATTTTAGCAGTTATTTAAAGATATACTGCTTCAACAAGGAGAAATAACTAAGAAATTAAAAGTAAATAGATCTATTTTTATATTAAAAATGTAAACTACCATATACATATAAAAGAGTACATATAATATATAGGTATAATTTTTAAAATAAATAAACTCTCAGGAGCTCCTGCCTAGCTTAAGGTATAGACTATAATGAATTTTTAAGTCCTTTCAGATAATGTTCTGCAACCCACTCATTAGTTTTGCTTATTTCATAAATTTTTAAAAATAGGTTTTACTGTATCTTTTGTGATTAAACTTTCTCAACATTTCTTTATTTGGGATTCATGCTAGTTGCACTTCACTCTGTTCCATGTTTGCATTGATGCTTTCAAATTGTGGTGTTGGAGAAGACTCTTGAGAGTCCCTTTGAAAGTAAAGAGATCAAACCAGTCAATCCTGAAATAAATCAACCCTGAATATTCATTGGAAAGACTGACGCTGAAGGTGAAACTCCAATAATTTGGTTACCTGTTGCAAGGAGCCAACTCACTGGAAAAGACCTTGATGATGGGAAAGATTGAGGACAGGTGGAGAAGGGGACAACAGAGGATGAGATGGTGGGTGGTATCACCAACTCAGTGGACATGAGTTTGAGCAAACTCTGGGAGACAGTGAAGGACAGGGAAGCCTGGCATGCTGCAGTCCATAGTGCCGCAAAGAGTCCGACATGACTGAGTGACTGAAGAGAATCAACAGGGTTGCAAGGTGCTGTGTTATATGAACGCACCATAACTATTTAAAAAACCCACTCTACCACTGGCGAGTATTTGGATTGACTTCAGTTTTTTGCTATTAATAGTGTCAAATGACAAAAATAATACAATTTAGTAATGAGTGGGATGACTTAATTTCCAGAGACAAAGTATGTGTGGTTACAGTAGTGGGTGGTAGAGCCAGGGTAATAATCAGATTGTTTTACCATGGACATCTTTGGTGGTCCCTTATTGATGTCCCTTGGACTGTAATAGATAGGCAGCCATTTCGTTAGGTGACAGAGATCTCAGTCATTGACAACTGTGTTCTCATCCCCAATTTTCAACCTGAGTGAGTTCACAGGACCCTGTGATTGGAGGGGAATATAGTCAATCTGAAGAAGGATCCTACAACACGGGCACAGTTATGTACTGTAAATCTGGTAATAGCCTTTCCCTCAAAAATCTGTGGCTATTTACCAGAGTTAACCCACAGCCAGTAAAGTAAATACCCAGATTTTTCAGGACTTAATTCTCACTGGCTCTGACCTGATACATACCACAAGGACCCAAAGGTCCTTGAGTTTTATTTATCAATAAGAGTAGAGACTTTGGAGTTTAAGTGAAAAAATGGAATTTTAACCTAAATCCATATCACAGTTGGCCCAGGGGGTCTGCAAAGCCAAACTGTGCTAATCTTTGAAAGCATGATTGAAATTGATTTAATCAGCTACTGGAAACATTCCCACATTGGCATCCTCACCTTTGGAGTAAAGCTTTTGTGACAGGAAAGACCCAGGAGAAGTCCTTTAGATTTTCTTCTCCCAAATCGTAAACAACAATTAATACTACCTCCCTGAGGTAACTGCAGAGATCAGTGCCACTATCAAATCTTGAAAGCTGTAGGGCCATTGATTCATTTCACATCAACATTAACTCATTCTGTGTGGTCCATGCAGAATATAGATGAATCTGGAATAATGACAGTGGATTATTGCAATTACTACTGCAGATGTTACAGGTGTGGGCTCCTTGCTGAAACAATAGCTGGTATTAGCTATTGATCTGGATAATGTTCTTCCCACTCTATTCTGAATAGCAAAAGAAATCAGAGGCAGTTTGCTTTCGTCTATCAGGGATAGCACTATACTTTCATCATCTTCATTCAGAGCCCATGTCAACATTCTGGGTTTTGGCAAGAAATTAGTCCACAGAAACCAAAGTTGTCTCACCACCCTATTGTATCCTCATAGTGTGTTAGTCCCTTACATGGATGACTCATGCTGCTTGAACCAGTTTGTAGGAAGTAACAGGTACTTTAGATGCTGTGGTAAAATACTTGCATGCTGGAGGTGGGAAAATCACATAATGAAAATTTAAGGTATGTCATCTTGGTGAAACTTCTAGTTGAGTGACTTGGGAAATGAGATATCTCCTAAAAAATAGAAAACAAATTGCTATACCTTATACTCTTATCACTAGGAAGGTTCGGTGGATTTCTTTGGATTTTAAAGGCAACATACACCACATTTGAGTGCACTGTTCTGACACAATACCAGGTGATGACCTGTGAGTTTGCCAGCTTTGAATGCTCCCAGAGTAAAAGAAGCTCTGTAGCTGGTCTAGACTGCTGTGCAAGCTGTTCTGCTGTAAGTCTTATGACCCAGCAAACCAGAAGCTAGAGAGGCTGTAGTGAGCTCTGAGATATGCTCTAGAAGAATCAGAGCACAGATCCTCAAGATTTGAGAGCCAAGCCATGCCCTCTTCTGAATGTATATAGTCACTCTCCATTTATGAAATAAGATGTAAGAGACGCAGGTTCGATCCCTGGGTCAGGGAGATCCCCTAGAGAAGGGAATGGCAGCCCACTCCAGTATTCTTGCCTGGAGAATCCCATGGACAGAAAAGCCTGGTGGGCTTATAGTTCATAGAGTCACAGAGTCAGACATTACTGAAGCGACTTAGCACACATAGGAGAGATTGAAGGCTGAAACAAACCACCATGTAAGCATGCAACCTTATGACTTTGTTAATACCTTATCCACCAAACCCTAAAACTGGATGCTCATAGAACACTCCATGATCCCAAGAAAGAGAAAGCGCTATCTCTGAGACTGAAGATCAGCAAATGTTGAGGACTAAGCTGAGTTACGGGAGCAGCTGGCTCAAGCGCCCAGGGCACCTGTTCCTGCTGTTGCCACTCTGGTTCAGCTTACACCTTTGGTCTTTTAAAGAGTTCCCCATGACTAGCTGTCTGAAGAAGGCGTTCCTTGTGACTAGTTATCTAGGCCTGGCTCTTGGGTGGTCTCATATAATATATTAGCTAGAAAGAGGCTTATTATAATGTTAAATGCCCTTACTCTGAGAACTCACATATATAGTAGGGCTTCCCTCATAGCTCAGTCGGTAAAGAATTTGCCTGCAGTGCACGAGATCTGGGTTGAATTCCTGGGTTGGAAAGATCCTCTGGAGAAGGAAATGGTAACCCACTCTAGTAATCTCGCCTGTAGAATCCCATAGACAGAGAAGCTTGGCAGGCTACAGTCCATGGGGTCGCAAGAGTCAGACATGACTTAGCCACTACACCACCACCAACATACAGAGTAGATGTTACAGAAATGTGTTAGTCCAGCTCAGCAATTTCCAAACTATGTTCTGTAGGACGTCACTAAATAAGATGCTCTAAAAGAATTTCTGGTCTACCAAGTTTGAAGATTTTTAAATAGAAACTTTAAAAAAAAATGCAGGCATGCTCAAGGAGATAAGATACCAAGATATACTTTGCATTTCAGCATTTCCTAAACTTGCTGCTGCTGCTGCTGCTGCTAAGTCGCTTCAGTCGTGTCCAACCCTGTGTGACCCCAAAGACTGCAGCCCACCAGGCTCCCTCGTCCCTGGGATTCTCCAGGCAAGAACACTGGAGCGGGTTGCCATTTTCTTCTCCAATGCATGAAAGAGAAAAGTGAAAGTGAAGTCGCTCAGTCATGTCCGACTCTTCGAGACCCCATGGACTGCAGCTCACCAGGCTCCTCCATCCCTTACTTGACCCTAAAACCCCTTCTTTGCAAAGTATTTCAAAGGAATAGTGCTTTCCAAAATCTACCTTGAGTTTTAATAATTTAGACTTTGACAGAATATCAGTTTTGATAGCCAGGAATGAAAGTGTTACATTTTAATACTAGCTCACTAGAATGTAAGATATGCTTATCCTGGTTATTCCAAAGGACTAGAATCCATAGTTCAGAATGAAATTTTAATTGAAAATCCTTGCCATGAAGGTAATATAGGTGACTTTACCCAAAAGGAGCATGTAAGTAAAATTTAGTGATGATTTTTCCATTTTGTAATAGGGACTAGGGTTATAAGGAGATCACAGCTCTATGAATTCAATTAGAATATAATGAAATGCACTCTTTGAGCTTTTTTATACCAATTGATTTAGAAAGAGAAAAATATGATAAGCATGATATTTGGCATTATGATTACATATCAGGTTATTCAGATTATTAAGATAATTCTTAATGTCAAAACTAAATGTACCTAATTTTGCATTGAAGTTCATGGAGTCAGCAGTTTGTTATACTTTTTTTTGAGACACTGGTGGAAGGAAAGAATTGTAAACAAGATAAGGACATGTTACGATAAAGAAAAAAAATGAGATCTATTTACAAATGACTTTTCTTTATTAATGAGATTTTATAACAGGCCATATCAACATTATTACGTACAGATTAAAAAGCAGAGACAACAGTTTGCTGACAAAAGTCCGTAGAGTCAAAGCTATGGTTTTTTTACTAGTCATGTATGGATGTGAGAGTTGGACCATAAAGAAGGCTGCTGCTGCTGCTGCTGCTGCTGCTGCTGCTGCTAAGTCACTTCAGTCTAAACAATTGATGCTTTCAAACTGTGGTGCTGGAGAAGTCCTTTGGACAGCAAGGACTCCTTGAGAGTCCTTTGGACAGCAAGGATATCAAACCGGTCAATCCTAAAGGAAATCAACCCTGAATATTCATTGGAAGGACTGATGCCAAAACTGAAGCTCCAGTACTTTGGCCACCTGATGCAAACAGCTGACTCACTGGAAAAGACCCTGATGCTGGGAAAAATTGAGGGCATGAGGAGAAGGGGGCAGCAGAGGATAAGATGGTTTGATGGCATCACTGACTCAATGGACATGAGTTTGGGCAAGGACAGGGAAGTCTGGTGTGCTGCACTCCATAGGGCTGCAAAGAGTTGGACATGACCGAGCAACTGAATAAGAACAAAAAAAAACAATTTGTCAGACCAGTTTCTGAGAACTCTAATAATCTGAGAAGCCCAAGAATAAGTGTGCCTATCCAATCAAATTTAGTTTAATTTTAATCCCATCCTTATTATCAAATTCAACATTGAATCTTCTCTTTGTAAGAGATGTGAGATGCAACAGTAGTAAAGTGTAAGGCAATAGGGTTTGTTTATTTGTTTGTTTTGGAAGCACTGTATTTAGCTCTGTTGCAGCTATTATATAATATTGTAGACCAGCTCTCCTCAACCTGGATTTTGGTAGAAAATTAAACTGTAAAGCCCTCAGGAATCCATTGTGCACAATGAATTAACTTCCGTCCTATGCATCAAGAGGAACAAGAACACAGCTAGCTATGTCCCATCCTTGGAGACACTGAGAAAATTGTCATTCAAGTGATATTCTTTAGGGCTAATTCTATAGTGGAAACTTTTTTGATCAGGGCTGATCTGGACATCTGATTCTAGAAGTTAAAAAAAGAAATTTTAATTAAATAATTTTATTTTGGGCTGTGCTGGGCCTTCGTCGCTGCATGGGCTTTTTCTAGTTTCGGTGAGTGGGGTCTACTCTCTCGTCGCAGAGCACGGGCTTCTCACCGCAGTGGCTTCTCTCGTCGCAGAGCCTGGGCTCAAAGGCACAAGGGGCTTCAGTAGTTGTGGCACGTGGCATCTTCCCGAACCAGGGATCGAACCTGTGTCTCCTGCATTGGCGGGCAGATTCTTTACCACTGAGCCACAGGGGAGCCCTGGACTACTGATTCTAAAACATCTTAAAAAGTTCCTACAAATTCTGATTCAGTCGATCAGGAATGAGATTCAATAGTATGTGTTATAAATATTTCTCTAGGTATTTCTAATGTAACCAAGTCTGGGAACCACTGCTGCAGATACAAATATTGGTTACCAAGATTCTTTATGAAACAAGGGTTCTATACCCAAAGTGACAAGGGTTCTATACCCAAAGTGATCCTGTTCACAGTTAAAAAAAAAATTATTCGTAGTTTATCACACTTATTTTAACATGGAAAGATCTTTTGCTGGATACCTATGGTCACCTTGTGGAACTAGAGTGCCACAAAAACACTTTGGGAAGTGAGATGCTAGAGAATGACTGGAGACATCTCTGAAGGCTGACTTTAGTAGAATCTTTTCCAATTAATTTCAACCCAAACTGCTTGCTGTAGTACATTTTGAAATTCATCTTTGGGTCTTGGAAGTTTTCCAGTTTCAAGTCCTTTGTTTTTTAAGCAGTAAGCCTCGCCTGACTTATTAAAGGTTTCAGACATATCAAACTTCTAAATGTTTTTTAATTCATATAATTAAATGAAGACCAAAAAGAATAATTTAAAAAATTTGGGGGGTAGAGATAGCCTTTCTAAATAAGACACAAAACCTATAAGCAATAAAGGGTTGATAAGTTTATTACATAAAATGAATACTTCTGTGCAGCAATTGTGTCTAAATATGACCCACTCATATATGTATATATATGGCTATATACCCGTAACATAAATGAAGAAAATATTTGTAATATATATGTTGTATGTGCTCAGTCACGTTCTACTCTTTGAGGCCCCATGCACTGTAGCTGACCAGGTTTCTTTGCCAATGAAATTTTCCAGGCAAGAATACTGGAGTGGGGTGCCATTTCCTACTCTAGGGGATCTTATTGACCCAGGGATCAAACACTCGGAGACTTTTGTGTCTCTTGCATTGGCAGGTGGATTCTTGACCACTAGCCCCACCTGAGAAGCTAATATATATGCTAGGCAAGGGCTAATTTCTTTAACATGCAAAAAGCCTCTTACAATTCGGGTAAGAAAAAGATGGCAACCCAAAAGAAATTATGCATATGAACAGACAGTTCAGAGTACTAACTACAAATTCTTTATATTTGAGAAGGGGGGAGCTAAATATGGTCCAGCTAAAGGTCTTTATGTTCCACCTACCTAAATTGTTCTTTCCCCAGGTATCCTTTACACTCACACCCTCACCTATGAAGCTTTTGCTCAAATATCACTTCTTATGAGGCAACCCCTATTCAAAATCACATCCCTGACTGCCAGCATTTCTTATTCCTTGCCCCCACCTTACTTTTCTTCTGGCAATTATCACTACTGAATATACTATATTTATCTATTTATTTGGTTATTATTCCTTTCTAATGTAGGTCAAAACAGCCAGATTTTCATTTTGACCCTATAATAGTAAGCTGTCAACAAACAGTCAACATATACGAATCCTTCCTTTGATGCTAAGGAAGCCTATATAGGGGTTTTATTCTTATAAGTCAAGAAGCAAACTCTTCACATTTGTCTCCAACCCTGATTATGTAGCTCACTCTCTCTACTAACGATGTCACTGGCGTCTGGTTCCTGGCCTCTCCTTCTCTCTCGGTGTCTCGCTGCATGCTCGTCTGGGTGACTCCGGCTATTTCTGCTCTCCCATCTCCAGCCTCATCCAGGGTCACGCCAACCACACCGCTCTGCACTTGCCACTTCCCATTCAGATGCCTCAGTTCTGTGACTCATTACAGAAGTCCAGGTCTTCCATGAGCTAGTCAGTTGGCCTTCAGCCTCCCCCCCTAAACATGCATAGCCCAAGTCCCAGCCTCCTGAACATACCTAGAACTCTCCTCCCTTGCAATTGTTCAGGGCTCTTTTATGAGATGGTCGGTCAGGTGTGGCCACAGAGGGGCACAGGAGAAGCTCAGGAAAAGAAAGTGTGTTATAATGACCGAGCCTAGAGACAGAAGGCATGCCATGCCAGGTAGAGCCATCTAAGCAACACCAGGTTCTGGTCAACTGGCAGAAGACAGGAGCCAGAAGAAAGTCAGAGCTAGAGGCTCTGAGAGGCTTCCGTGGGAAAGGCTGGGCAGGGCAGGAGAAGTAGTTTAGGACTGGCTAATCTGAATGACTTTGGCAGCTCTAGGTCTTCATGGTCCCTAGCTGCCTGGCATCTGGCCCTGGGATGATTAAGGCAGAAGAATGCTGTCTTCTGGGCTGTAGGGGCCAGAAAAGGGAGGCAGTGCTCTGGACTGGGAAATTTGCATGTCAAAGGCCTGCTCCCAGTAGGGTCTTTTGCTATCTTCACAGGTTAGCCCCAAGAGGCAGTCTCTACACAGCCAGAAAGATGTTTATAAGACGTCAAACCATAATATATAGAAAATGAATAATAGAAACAATACTTCTGCCTATGTTGTTTTCACGATCTACAATACCTTTTGCCAAACCTTCCCTTTTCTCCATATCTCTTACTGAAAATCTATTTAGACTTTAAGCCCCAGTTCAAATATTAGTTTCCCTGGGAAGTCTTCTGATTTCTCCCAGCAGGAAATACTATTTCCCCCTGTGCTCCCATAACACTTTGTAATTTTTCTTTTACATCCTGCCTTGGTAATGTGTGTACTTGAGTTATTTCACTTGAGAGTGTTATCCCAATAGGAATGCTGACTCCTGTTAATCACCCTGCATTTACTTGTGTTCGGTTTATGAAATGAGGAGGAAATGGCCCTTGTACCACAATTGTTAATGAACATTCTGTAGATGCCAGAAGGCAGCTCCTCAGTTCTGTTATTGTGGTAGGTGCCAGGGCTATAGATCAGAGCTTCCTTGTTTCAGAACAGCCTTCAGAGTTGCTGAAAAATCAATCATGGAAGACTTAAACTTATGAAAAATGTCTGCATTTACTTTACTTCAATATCACAAAGGTCAGTATGATGGAAGAGCAAGGGTGGTATAAGAACTCTGTAGCTTCAACCACAGGTTAAGGCAGGAACCAGTTTTTATACCATCCCTCACCTGGATTGCTCTGTGATTGATCCTCTGTGATTAGTTCCCTTGGTCCTTCTGGAGACAGGATCTAGCAGGAGACATGTCAGGACCTGGATACAAGGATATTCACCTTATGTGGCCTCTTCTGCCCCACCTCTTTAATGAGAACACTGATAGTGCTACTGTGAGACCGGAAATACGAGATTTTAAAAAGATCTGTGGGATGAAGACATAGACTCAATGATACCTGCTGGGTGTCGTGCCCTTCCCTTCCAGCCCAACATTAGAGGGTAGGGGTGAGGAAGGCCCTCATTTATAGCAATTGCCATTTTCCATGGTGTAAATGCTCACACCATGGCCAATTTCATGACTAAGACTCTGTCTGCAATGTGGGAGACCTGGATTCGATATCTGAGTTGGGAAGATCCCCTGGAGAAGAGAATGGCGACCCACTCCGGTATTCCTGCCTGGAGAATTCCACCAGAGGAGCCTGGCAGGCTACTGTTCATGGGGTTGCAAAGAGTTAGATATGACTGAGCGACTAGCACTTTCATTTTCACTTTTCACAATGTACAGTCCCTGAATGAGGAGTTGGGAAGAGAGGCCCACATTGGGCTCTCTTTAACTGACAGGAAGTGGCTGCAGCACATTTCTGCATTCTCTGTCTCTCTGTGCAACTGGTTCTGTCTCCAACCAGAAACACCTCTGTGTGTCAGCTCTGGTTATGGACACTGAGCTCTCTCAGGATGCTCCTCAGTGGATGCACAGAGCGAGAAGCAGGAGTACTTGTCTGCATTGTTGCCTGTCATGCACGTCCCCAGTTTATGCCCCAATCTCAGCCTTGACCCACTGGAGAAATACTGTTTCACACATTGCTCAATTCAGTTCAGTTCAGTCGCTCAGTCGTGTCTGACTCTTTGTGACCCCATGAATTGCAGCACGCCAGGCCTCCCTGTCCATCACCAACTCCCGGAGTTCACCCAAACTCATGCCCATCGAGTCAGTGATGCCATCCAGCCATCTCATCCTCTGTCGTCCCCTTCTCCTCCTGCCCCCAGTCCCTCCCAGCATCAGAGTCTTTTCCAATGAGTCAACTCTTCACATGAGGTGGCCAAAGTACTGGAGTTTCAGCTTTAGCATCAGTCCTTCCAACAAACACCCAATACTGATCTCCTTTAGAATGGACTGGTTGGATCCATTAAATACTGATTGCTATTAAATACTGATTTTCAAACATTTAATCTTGAGAATCTCAAAGTGGCTTTTGTTAGAAACCAAGTTATTATAGGCATATTTACCATTTAAAGAAATTGTTTAAAATAAACTTCCTTATGGGTTTCTGAGTCCTTCTGATGTCCTTTTACAAAATGCTTAAGTGAGAATCTACTCTAAACAAGGAGAAGTAGCTTTGACCTTTTTAATAAACTAGAAGATAAAAAAAATTATCGAACTGTAGGTAACAAGTTAGAAATCAATTTTTTATTCAAACTGTCTGTGTGTGAATCCCTGAATATCCATATCTTGGTTTTCCACAGCTCAATTTATTGGAGACATTGTAACATCAAACATGCCATTCTTCTAACCACTCTGGAAGTTTCAATATCTGGCTTATAACATCAGGGGGAGAAATAAGCTTCCTCTCTATTGATGGGTTTGGGGTTATTGTCTCTCTTGCCTATCAGAAACTAAGACGGTTTGAAGCTGGATGTTTTGCCTACCACCAGGAGTCATAATTGGAGGCTTATTCATATCTTAGTTTAGAATGAGGTGATGCTAAGGTTATGGTGAGTGTGGGCCAACTCCTAGGTGAGGTCTGACTGGAGTCAATCACCAATACTCAAAGAGCAGGTAGTAATCACTAAGCAAACTCTCATGAATAGCAGTGACATATTTGCATTTATTCTTTTCTGATATGAAAGCAATAGTCATTGTAGGAAACTTACAATTATAGGAAAGCATGAAATCATCCCAAATCTCAGAAAGAGCAACAGTTAACATTATAAATAATAAAATTAGATTGATATTGTACATGCATAGTTTATATGAATCTTGTTAATATTCTTAATGATACTATATCATTCTATCATATGAATTAGTATCAGTTCAGTTCAGTTCAGTTGCTTATTCGTGTCAGACTCTGCAACCCCATGGACCGCAGCACGCCAGGCCTCCTTGTCCATCACCAGCTCCCAGAGATTACCCAAACTCACGTCCATTGAGTCAGTGATGCCATCCAACCATCTCATCCTCTGTCGTCCCCTTCTCCTCCTGCCTTCAATCTTGCCCAGCATCAGGGTCTTTTCAAATGAGTTAGCTCTTTGCATCAGGTGGCCAAAGTACTGGACTTTCAGCTTCAGCATCAGTCCTTCCAATGAACACCCAGGACTGATCTCCTTTAGGATGGACTGGTTGGATCTCCTTATAGTCCAAGGGACTCTCAAGAGTCTTCTCCAACACCACAGTTCAAACCCATCAATTCTTCGGCGCTCAGCTTTCTTCACAGTCCAACTCTCACATCCCATACATGACCACTGGAAAAACCATAGGCTTGACTAGATGGACCTTTGTTGGCAAAGTAATGTCTCTAATTTTCAACATGCTAACTAGGTTGGTCATAACTTTCCTTCCAAGGAGTAAGCATCTTTTAATTTCATGGCTGCAAATCACCATATGCAGTGATTTTGGAGCCCTCAAAAATAAAGTCTGTTTCCACTGTTTCCCCATCTATTTCCCATGAAGTGATGGGACCAGATGCCATGATCTTACTTTTCTGAATGTTGAGTTTTAAGCCAACTTTTTCACTCTCCTCTTTCACTTTCATCAAAAGGCTCTTTAGTTCTTCACTTTCTGCCATTAGGGTGGTGTCATCTGTATATCTAAGGTTATTGACATTTCTCCCAGAAATCTTCATTCCAGCTTGTGCTTCATCCAGCCCAGCGTTTCTCATGATGTACTCTGCATAGAAATTAAATAAGCCTGGTGACAATATACAGCCTTGATGTACTCCTCTTCCTATTTGGAATCCATCTGTTGATCCATATCCAGTTCTAACTATTGCTTCCTGACCTGCATACAGATTTCTCAAGAGGCAGGTCAGGTGGTCTGCATTCCCATCTCTTTCAGGATTTTCCACAGTTTATTGTGATCCACACAGTCAAAGACTTTGGCATAGTCAATAAAGCAGAAATAGATGTTTTTTCTGGAACTCTTTTGCTTTTTCGATGATCCAGCAGATGCTGGCAATATGATTTCTGGTTCCTCTGCCTTTTCTAAAACCAGCTTGAACATCTGGAAGTTCATGGTTCACGTATTGCTGAAGCGTGGCTTGGAGAATTTTGAGCATTACTCTACTAGTGTGTGAGATGAGTGCAATTGTGCGGTAGTGTGAAAATTAGGATAGCTGATGTAAATCTTACTGTTCAACATAAAAATGATTTCATTGTGACAATAGTAAGTTAAAGAACATCCTTATATCTAAATCTTGTCTATCTCTCGGATGATTTGAATGAGATGGAATTACAGATATAAAATTGTTAGATAAAAGAGTAAAGACACTGTTAATGTTCTTGTTCTACAGACCTGAAATTGCTCTTGAAAAAGGTTTTAAAAGACTGTATTTTCATGAGATTTTCATCTTCCTAATAAAAGAAGGGTGAAAGTTCTCCTTAATTTAAGATATGTAATAATCTAATATAAACAGAATGAAATGGACACATGTGAAGTTTGTCCCTTAAGCTTTATGTGTCAAAAGGTAAAGCTCTGGAGAGAACAGGAAGTGTTAGTTTGGTGACATAAACAGTCACTCATCACCAAAGTGCAAACTGCCAAATAGGAAGGAGAAAGCAAACTTGGCAAAGTTCCTCAGCTCAGCTCAGCTCAGCTCAGCTCAGTCGCTCAGCTGTGTCCGACTCCTTGTGACCCCGTGGACTGCAGCACGCCAGGCCTCCCGGCCCATCACCAGCTCCCGGAGTTCACTCAAACCCATGTCCATTGAGTCGGTGATGCCATCCAACCATCTCACCCTCTGTCATCTCCTTCTCCTCCTGCCTTCAATCCTTCCCGGCATCAGAGTCTTTACAAATGAGTCAGCTCTTCGCATCAGGTGGCCAAAGTATTGGAGTTTCAGCTTCAGCATCAGTCCTTCCAATGAATATTCAGGACTGATATAATTTAGGATGGACTGGTTGGATCTCCTTGCTGCCCATGGGACTATTAGGGGTCTTCCCCAACACTACATTTCAAAAGCATCAGTTCTTCAGTGTTCAGCATTCTTTATAGTCCAACTCTGACATCCATACATGACTACTGGAAAAACCATAGCTTTGACTAGACCGACCTTTTCTCGTAAACTAATGTCTCTGCTTTTTAATATGCTGTCTGGGTTGGCCACAGCTTTTCTTCCAAGGGGTAAGCATCTTTTAATTTCATGGCTGCAGTCACCATCTGCAGTGATTTTGATTTTGGAGCTCAAAAAGATAAAGTCTCTCACTCTTTCCCCATCTATTTGCCATGAAGTGATGAGACCGGATGCCATGATCTTACTTTTCTGAATGTTGAGTTTTAAGCCAACTTTTTCACTCTCCTCTTTCACTTTCATCAAGAGGCTCTTTAGTTCTTCTTCGCTTTCTGCCATAAGGGTGGTCTCATCTGCATATCTGAGGTTATTGAGATTTCTCCTGGCAATCTTGATTCCTGCTGTGCTATATCCAGTCTGGCATTTGTCATGATGTATTCTGCATATAAATTAAATAAGCAGGGTGACAACATACAGCCTTCATGTACTCCTTTCCCAATTTGGAACCAGTCTGTTGTTCCATGTCCAGTTCTAACTGTTGCTTCCTGACCTGCATACAGGTTTCTCAGGAGGCAGGTCAGGTGGTCTGTTATGGCCATGTCTTTAAGAATTTTCCACACAGTCAAAGACCTTGGCATAGTTAGTAAAGCAGAAGTAGATGTTTTTCTGGAACTCTCTTTTTTCCCAATGATTGGGCAGATGTTGGCAATTAGATCTATGGTTCCTCTGCCTTTTCTAAATCCACTGGAACATGGCCTGGCATGGAGAAGTTTGAGCATTACTTTGCTAGTGTGTGAGATGAGTGCAATTGTGCGGTAGTTTGAGCATTCTTTGGCATTGCCTTTCTTTGGGATTGGAATGAAAACTGACCTTTTCCAGTCCTGTGGCCACTGCTGAGTTTTCCAAGTTTGCTGACATATTGAGTGCAACACTTTCACAGCATCATCTTTTAGGATTTGAAACAGCTCAACTGGAATCCCATCATCTCCACTAGCTTTCTTTGTAGTGATGCTTCCTAAGGCCCACTTGACTTCACATTGCAGGATATCTGGCTTTAGGTGAGTGATCACACCATCATGATTATCTGGGTCATGAAAATCTTTTTTGTACAGTTCTTCTGTGTATTCTTGCCACCTCTTCTTAATATCTTCTGCTTCTGTTAGGTCCATACCATTTCTGTTCTTTATTGTGTCCATCTTTGCATAAATATTCCCTTGGTATCTCTAATTTTCTTGAAGAGATCTCTAGTCTTTCCCATTCTATTGTTTTCCTCTATTTCTTTGCAAGGAAGGCTTTCTTATCTCTTCTTGCTATTCTTTGGAACTCTGCATTCAAATGGGTGTATCTTTCCTTTTCTCCTTGCCTTTCACTTCTCTCCTTTCATACCTGTTTGTAAGGCCTCCTCAGACAGCCATTTTGTATTTTTGCATTTCTTTTTCTTGGAGATGGTCTTGATCCCTGTCTCCTGTACAATGTCATGAACCTCCATCCACAGTTCTTCAGGTCACTCTATCAGATCTAATCCCTTGAACCTATTTGTCACTTCCACTGTATAATCATAAGGGATTTGATTTAGGTCATACCTGAATGGTCTAGTGGTTTCCCCTACTTTCTTCAATTTCAGTCTGAATTTGGCAATAAGGAGTTCATGATCTGAGCCACAGTCAGCTCCCAGTCTTGTTTTTGCTGACTGTATAGAGCTTCTCCATCTTTGGCTGCAAAGAATATAATCAATCTGATTTTGTATTGACCATCTGGTGATGTCCATGTGTAGAGTCTTGTTGTGTGTTGTTGGAAGAGGGTATTTGCTATGACCAGTGTGTTCTCTTAGCAAAACTCTGTTAGTCTTTGACCTGCTTCATTCTGTAGGTCAAGGCCAAATTTGCCTGTTACTCCAGGTATTTCTTGACTTCCTACTTTGCATTCCAGTCCCCTTTAATGAAAAGGATATCTTTTTGGGGTGTTAGTTCTAACAGGTCTTGTAGGTCTTCATAGAACTGTTTAACTTCAGCTTCTTCAGCGTTACTGGTTGGGGCATAGGCTTGGATTACTGTGATATTGAATGGTTTGCCTTGGGAACGAACAGAGATCATTCTGTCATTTTGGAGATTGCATCCAAGTACTGCATTTCGGACTCTTTTGTTGACTATGATGGTTACTCCATTTCCTTAAGGGATTCTTGCCCTAGTAGCAGATATAATGGTCATCTGAGTTAAATTCCCCCATTCCAGTCCATTTTAGTTTGCTGATTCCTAGATGTCGATGTTCACCCTTGCCATCTCTTATTTGACCACTTCCAATTTGCCTAGATTCATGCACCTAACATTCCAGGTTCCTATGCAATATTGCTCTTTAGAGTATATGACTTCACTTCCATCATGAGTCACATCCACAACTGGGTGTTGTTTTTGCTGTGGCTCCATCTCTTCATTCTTTCTGGAGTTATTTCTCCACTGATCTCCAGTAGCATATTGGGTACCTACCAATCTGGGGAGTTCATCTTTCAGTGTCCTATCTTTTTTGCCTTTTCATACTGTTCATAGGGTTCTCAAGGCAAGAATACTGAAGTGGTTTGCCACACTCTCCAGTGGACAAAGTTTCTGGGGCTATACAAATGGTCAGCTAACCTGGATATTTTGTTGGGTGGAATTTCTTTGGATATTTTTCTGTCTGTTGTAACATCAAGCATAAGGTATCTGACAAACAAGATGTAATATGACAAATAAGGTGTGGCCTCATGTGTATTCCTGAATGAGTGGCTGTCACACCCATCTTCTAAGAAGATGTTAGTAACGATTAAGAGTCTAATCCTATCATTCTGCCACTGTTTTTATTTATCATGTAGGCTGTAATTACAGTGTTTCCTTTTTTAATGGCCCTTAATGTGTTTGGCCAAAGGGGAAAGCCAAAGCAGTTGGTAAAAGTCAAATGTTTCACCATCTGTCTCTATCAAGTTCCCTGGTTACAGTTTCAGCCAGGGAGGACTAACTGGGAGGACTAACTCTTTACAAATAGGTCAACAAATCTATTGATTTAAGCCAGCATCTCCAGATTTTGAAAAACACAATGGACTTCCCCCACCTGCTCTTTCCTACTACTTATGACATTATCATCAAGTAATAATGCTAATGGTATTATTAATAGAAAATACTACTGCTCTTAGGCATCATCCAAGAATATTTTATGCAAAAACAAAGATATATGTATTTATATGAACACTTAAAAACAAACCCACATGGAGCCAGACCTACATAACTGCATATTGTTTTTAGTTCACTTTATAATATGTACTGAACCTCTTTTTTTCTTTACTTTTCTTTTTAATAGCAACATGAAGTGAAATGAAGTGAAGTCCCTCAGTCATATCCGACTCTTTGAGACCCCATGGGGTGTAGCCTATCAGGCTCCTCCGTCCATGGGATTTTCCAGGCAAGAGTACTGGAGTGGGTTGCCATTTCCTTCCCCAGGGGACCTTCCCGACCCAGGAATCGAACCCAGGTCTCCTGCATTGCAGGCAGACGCTTTACCGTCTGAGCCACCAGGGAAGTCACAATAGCAACATAGTATATGCATATCTCTAATGTGATTTTTAAAACCAGTCCCCTATTGATGGATATATCCTGTTTTTGATGGTTTCAATCAATGCTACACTGTAGATCCTGGGAAGTCTTTGGAGTACATATTTACGATGAAGAGTGTGTGTCACAAAATAATCTGTCAATGATAAAGACAAAGTATAAAAGAGCTTCTAGATATAAAAATAAAGTAAGAATGAGTAATATTTTAAGGAGGGTTTTACAAAAAGAACTATCTGATAAACTTCCCATTCTGCCATTATAGCTGGAGAGGCTTAAATACATTTGTTCTTTTTTTGTTGTTGCTTTTTTTTTTTCCTTAGTATCCTGCACAAACAGAGACTCCAGAAATGGGATTGAGATCTAAAATTTTCACTTAAAAAAGATTTGATGTAGAGGAAAGAAGAGGAGACCCAAGGTCTTGTTATAGTTGGTCACAAACTATTATATATCATGATCTTGGATGAATTACCTTTTGAGAGCTCAGCTTTTCTGTCTATAAAAACAAAGTCTTGGAATACCTTTAAACTGTCTTTTAGAATGGTTATATGTCGTTTGGTGCCCCAGTAGTATTGTTCATGAGCAGATCTGGTCAAACCTGGAAGTCAGGCCCTTTGAAAATGGGCTATGTTGGCAAGGAGGTGAGCCTTTGCCCAAATTAGCATGGCTGGATGCTGAGGAAAATTCTGAAAGAGATGGGAATACCAGACCACCTGACCTGCCTCTTGAGAGATCTGTATGCAGGTCAGGAATCAACAGTTAGAACTGGACATGGAACAACAGACTGGTTCCAAATAGGAAAAGGAGTACGTCAAGGCTGTATATTGTCACCCTGCTTATTTAACTTCTATGCGGAGTACATCATGAGAAACACTGGACTGGAAGAAACACAAGCTGGAATCAAGATTGCCAGGAGAAATATCAATAACCTCAGATATGCAGATGACACCACTGTTATGGCAGAAAGTGAAGAGGAACTAAAAAGCCTCTTGATGAAAGTGAAAGAGGAGAGTGAAAAAGTTGGCTTAAAGCTCAACATTCAGAAAACGAAGATCATGGCATCCGGTCCCATCACTTCATAGGAAATAGATGGGGAAACAGTGGAAACAGTGTCAGACTTTATTTTGGGGGGCTCCAAAATCACTGCAGATGGTGATTGCAGCCATGAAATTAAAAGACGCTTACTCCTTGGAAGAAAAGTTATGACCAACCTAGATAGCATATTCAAAAGCAGAGATATTACTTTGCCGACTAAGGTCCGTCTAGTCAAGGCTATGGGTTTTTCCTGTGGTCATGTATGGATGTGAGAGTTAGACTGTGAAGAAAGCTGAGCACTGAAGAACTGATGCTTTTGAACTGTGGTGCTAGAGAAGATTCTTGAGAGTCCCTTGGACTGCAAGGAGATCCAACCAGTCCATTCTGAAGGAGATCAGCCCTGGGATTTCTTTGGAAGGAATGATGCTAAAGCTGAAACTCCAATACTTTGGCCACCTCATGCGAAAAGTTGACTCATTGGAAAAGACTCTGATGCTGGGAGGGATTGGGGGCAGGAGGAGAAGGGGACGACCGAGGATGAGATGGCTGGATGGCATCACTGACTCGATGGACGTGAGTCTGAGTAAACTCCAGGAGTTGGTGATGGACAGGGAGGCCTGGCGTACTGTGATTCATGGGGTTGCAAAGAGTCGGACATGACGGAGCGACTGAACTGAATTGAACTGAGAGGCAAATATAAGATATTTTAGGAGAACATTTTTCATATTTTCCAAATTGCCTTTGTGATTTGGCCCCAGACATACGTTCATCAGCTCTGGGAGGAATTTGAGCCAATAATCTTGACCTAACCCTCAGAATCTTCCATAGTAAGAAGTAGTCTTAGGAATGATAGAATGTCAGTGTTGTTTCTGTATCTTGAACAGCTTTGGTCTTTTCCACCTTGGAATCTGATTTAGAAAGTATTTAGAAAGTATTTCACTGGATGGGTACCTTGGTATTTGCAAATCTAGCCTAGAAGGACTGACCTTTGACATTTTCTGGATTCTCTTTCTAAATCCCTCAGTTAAACATATAATTAATAGTTTAAAATTCCTTAAAAGACCACTGACATTTTAGACCAGTGAGAGTAAATTAGTACTTCTGTATTTTCAATTTACTGCAATGATGTGTAAAAAGAAATGCTCAAGAAACAATAGTAACTATTACTATTATAATGACAGAAGCTAAGCAACTTTGCAATAGCAAATCAGGATAAGGTTCAAGGTCTGAAAGATTTTTCAAATGTATCAGTAAGACCAAAGAGAATCTAAATAGAAAATATAACTCCTTTGTCTCAAAAGGTATTAAAAAAAAAATCAGTTCCCAGAATATTTCACAAGTTCTAAAATGTATATCAAGCCCTCTTTCAGTATGCCTAAACTAGGCATTCATTTCTACTTACTCTTCATTCACCATGAGGTTTAGCAAATCTAAGGATCTATCCCCAGCAAAACCACTCCACACTTTGGGTTTCCCCTGACCACCCCAGAACACTGACTCAAACCAAATGGAAGTACAAGTTCACCCTAGATGTGGGATGTTCCTTACAGGAGCTAGTATTTGGCATCACTAAATTCAGCTTGGATTTTTCTGAGGAGGGATAAAAACTGAGGGTGAAGGAAAAGGCTAGGATTATTCACACAGAACCAATGAGTTACTAATAAGTTTAGTTACTTTTTAGAGTTTCCTGGAATTAGGGTTCCTGAAATGAATTCTCTCAGATAGTAGACAGATGACTCACCAGCTTTGGCCATGGAAGCAAGCTGAGTCATCTAAAGTCGGCTGAATCACCTACTTTCAACTTTCTTTTATAAAAGCTGGGACTGGATATTTCTCTCTCTTTGATTGTGAATATTAAGCATTTAAATGTACGGAGAATATGATGTCCTTCTTAGGAAAAAGCACATAAGCTTCTCATGCACAGATGGACTGCATAGTAAAAGCAGATTAGTAGTTGTTTTTAGTTTCTATTCAGCACACCTACCTTGCTAGATTCTTTACTCACAAGATAAAACAAGTGATAGTTGATTCGAAACCAGATAAGGATTTAAGAGACTGACGACTGACTTCACAGAGCCATAAAACCTGTTCAAAGAATATCTTAAGATGTCATTTGCAGGATTTGCTTTTAAAGTATGAATGTTAATCTGGACCCGATATACAGTATGAGTGGAGCATCTTGGGGGACAAAAAAGATGCTTCACAATGGGGGAATGTTGAAGGAAGTCAGCTAGTATTCTCAAACACTAAGGAAGCATTTTCCAGTGCTCAGTTCTCCTGTTGCAAGTGTTTTAAGAGTTCCCTGCCCCCCGCCCCCACCCACCCAAGGAGCATGTGATTTAGTGGAGGCAGGTTTGGCATAAAAGAAAGAATCCAGGTCAAAGAACACGAAGATTCTTGAGCCATGTGACCCAGGTGAACATCCAGGCCTTTCTAAGCTGCACTTGCTTTCTGACCAATGAAAGGGTATTTTAGATTGGTATTTCCCAAACTTGCTTGAACAGAAGAATCCCCTGGGGCACTTTTTAAAACTGCAGATATTCCCTCACCCCATCCGAGACTACTGAATCCAAATCAGCTGGGTGAGGCCTGAGAACCAGCTTTTTAACCTGCCTCTTGGGTGATTCTTATATTTAGACAAGTTTGGGAAACACTGTATTAGATGATTGGTATATCTTTCAGCTCTGAGATTGCTCAAAGGATCTTTTGAAATGCCAAAACTTTTTTTTTCTCTCTCTCCTTCCTCAAATTGGGGAGGTAAGAATCAAATGTAAAACAAATCAAGGTAAGTAATAGGTAGAGAGGTATTGGTGAGGCTGGTCTGCCACTAAACTATGAGGCATAGATAGGAAGATGCTTTGGGTATACTCAACATTAGATACTCATGGACTGTGTGTTGTTCCTGATCTAAATTAATGTCGTCTCTCAGGAAGAGCCTGATCAATTCATTCACCCTGGAGTTTTAAAGAGCTCAGGAGCTTCCTTGAATTTTCGGATATATTAATAAGACCTGAAGCCAGTGGAATGAAGGCATCAAGAATATTAGGAAGCAGGGCAAGCACTAAGATCATGCACTGACCCCACCTGCTCAGAAAACTGTACTGAACGGTTTCCACATGAAGCAGGAGAGTCTGCATCAGTTCAAGTATGGTAGAATGGGACATTAGTGACCCAAGCTAGGAAATATACTAGAAATCAGAACAGAATTAGTGTTTCCGTCACAGAGCACAAACTCTGGAGAGCCTCTTTGAGCAGTTTTAACCTTTTCATAAACCCATCTGCTAATAAGAGACATTGGAACAAACTTGTTTAGAAGAGCAAAAGGTCATAAATCATACATTCATCCCTTCATGGACTCAACAGTATTGAGGAAATTCATTTATTCATGGATTCCACATTACTTACTGAGTCTTCTCATGCACCAGGCATTGTTCTAGGTATCCCTGTATAGCAGAGAACAAGATGGGTTCCCGAGTAATCTAGATGTTCCAAGACTTGTATTGTAGAAGGTGAAAGAGATCAGAATATGCTATCCCCAAATATGCCACTTTGGCATAAAGATGATTTTGTGCTGAATTAAGAAAGCAGATGCAGGTAAAAGCTCTTCATCCTTCCCCATCTATCTAAAGGCAAAGTATAAATTCCCTTTGTGAAGATGTTCCCTACCCCTTCTCTTGCACCAGGAGAAGAAAAACAGCCTTAATCACCTGACATGGACTGTGCCGAGATGAACCTGCACAAACTAACCTCACTGAAATAGTTCTTACCTTCCATTAGCTTCTCCCATAGATCTCACAGTCTGCTGCTCCTAAACACCTAAACCCCCTTTCCTTTGTTTTATCACTGTTCTACAAATTCACTGGTCTGCTAAAATGGTATTTAAAGCCTCTGGATCTATCTGCTTCTTTGGGATTTTTACTTCATTTCTTGAGGTCCTCCCATATGCATATGAAATAAACCTTTTTCTCTTGTTAATCATTGCATCAGTTTAATTTCTAGGACCAAAGCATGAACCTAAGAGGGCAGAGGAAGAATTTTTTCCCCCTCCTGAAAAGAAGACAGAGATAATAAGTAAGTGAATAAATAAATAAGACCATTTCAGAGGATGAGATGGTTGGATGGCATCACTGAGTCAATGGACATGAATTTGGGCAAACTCTGGGAGATGGTGGGGGACAAGAAGGCTTGGTGTGCTGCAGTCCATGGATTTGCAGTCAGACACAACTTAGTGATTGAATAACAACAGCAAGAGGAGATAAGTGTTATGATGGAAACACAGATAAATGGTCTTAAAGAGAGATTATAGGGGTAAAGTGTGGAGTCTACCCTATAGGCCTTGCTAAGGAGATTTGGGAAGGACTGTCAGACGTGACTTTAACCCACTCCCAGATGAGTTTATGTCTCTGTCTCCAGAGAGGACAGAGGACCTACTCATGGAATGGTGAGACTAGAGCCAGGTTTCCTAGTATTTGGAGGCAACTTTATTCTAACAAACTTAATTTTCTGAATGATACCCAATGAAGAGGTTTTACTTTTGCCTCACAAGTGTCTTAGATACATTTCTCTGAGTCCCTTTATTTTTATTGTTTGCTGTGGCTTAAGTACTGAAATAGGTTTAGAGATCTGGAGCAGTGTAAGGCTCTCCATCCTAAGTGCTGAGGAGTCTCAGCCCATTTTTAAAAGTTTAAGGGACAACAGTAAGTCAATAATACTGAGGCACTGTAGACATTTAACCTCACTTGACAAAGACTATTGGAAAATGGTTTGTTTCCAATCAAAGAAGATCTGGAATAGTTTAATCACCAGAAATGAAAGCAATTCTAACTCTCATCCATTCAGTTAACTAACATGAATGTTATTATTATTATTTTTTTACCATTTATCTTTACAGTCACATTTCTATCCAGACTCCTGGCAATGCTTGAATCCTTCCACAAGAAAACAAAGAAACTCATTTCTTTTCAAACATATTGACTCACTCTGCTCTATCCTGTTTCCCATAAGCCAAGTGGGTGAATGGTATGGTCAAATATAATGCTGTTTCTGAAATATTTACCAGAATCACTGAAAGTGAAAGTCGCTCAGTCATGTCCAGCTCTTTGTGACCCCACGGTCTATACAGTCTATGGAATTCTCCAGGCCAGAATACTGGAGTGGGTAGCCTTTCCCTTCTTCAGGGAATCATTCCAACTAGAATGATTAGTTGTATTAAAAGTGATTTGGCGGGGGCGGTGAGGGGGTTGGGGGGTAGGGGCTTCCCTGGAGGCTCAGAGGTAAAGAATTTGCCTTGCAATGCAAGGGACCGGTTGGATCCCTGATCCAGCAAGATCCTACATGCTGCAGAGCAACCAAGCCCGTGCACCACAACTACCAAGCCTGTGCTGTAGAGCCGGGGCCTGCAGCTATGTAAGCCTGTGCGCACAAGAGCCCCGCTCCGCGGCAAGAGAAGCCACCGCAGTGAGAAGCCCCCCCGCCGCATCTAGAGAGTGGCCCCCGCTGTCTGCAACTAGAGAAAGGCCCTCATAGCAGCAAAGACCCAGCACAGCCAAAAGTAAACACTGTTTAAAAAGGGGATTTTTCAGACAGTACAAGACAAGCTTAACAGTCCAATGGCATCTTGAGCTTCTTTTTCCTTGATGCTTAGAAGGTGAGATTTCACATCTGAGGCTCATGGAAACTATTATTTCTTTGTTGTTTGGTTTCTTATAGTGTAATAATTTAAGACTAACTTTCCTTTCCTTACCAGCCAAACTAGGGCACTAGTCTGAATATCTTTGAGGTTCACTTACACACGTATAAAGGAGCCATCGCCACCTTGTGCATCAGAGAAGATGCTACAATTAGCATGTTCCTGTCAATTCTGCCAGGCAAGCCACCAATTTTTCAGACCTTGGGAATTTTCTTCTAGATAGATGGGAAAGTTCCAATGGCCACATGAATTCAGTAGAATAAAATCCTGTTAACTGATACTAAAGTAACTAAAATACTTAATTAAAAGTATTTTAATAAATTACTAATAAATTAGTAAAATTATCATTATTCTGGTGATTGAAAAGAAGCCACAGGGTACAAATACTTTGTGTTGGGGGTGGGGGGAAGCAAATGGCAACAAAGTAACTAATAATTGAGATTTGACTAAATGAGAAAATCCTAGAACATATTCAGGTTATCAATGATAACACATATAATGTAACATTAAGAATAATTTTTATGCCCTACAAGATTTTAGACATTAATTAGTTTCACTGCTTCTTAGGATGATTTTCATCAGTCAGCTTTTAGTCACTAGGAAATAAATATTTCCTGAAGCCTTTTGAATTCTGCTAGCATCCTTGATGACCAACACCATTGTATTTACTCAGCTCCCACCTGCTGAGTAGTACCAATTAACTCGTGAAAGTCATTGATCCCACAGTTGGTCACCTTGGGCCAGGAATTTAATATATTTGAATAGGTAGGCTGACCTGTAAAATGGCGATAACAGTAGTGTCTACTTCATAGGTTGGTTTGCAAGGTTATGTGCCAAATTCAATGAATGGTATGTAATTGATGCTAAAAAAAAAATGTTGCTAGTACACATCCACACACACACACACACACACACACACACACACACACACCAAGCATTTCAAACAAGTCCTATGAGCAGATGATTTTCTCATTTCAAATTCACTTTTAAACTCTCTAGCTAAGAGGGAAAGTCAAATGCCAAACTGAAATGTATGGATGAAAAACGTGTTCTCTGCTCTCTCAGTGCTTTCAGAATTAGAGCGCATTTTGGATGCTTTATTTTGTAAAAGCCTTCCTCAGTCTATACTCATGCATACAAATATAGGTGTTTGTGGTTGTTTTGAGGACTAGGATTGGATGGAGGCAGGGAAATCTTGAATTCAGTTAAGCAACTTGCTGTTTTGCAACTAATGATTTTTAAGCAGTGGTTTGGCTTGAACTTAACCGTTTTTTAAAAAATGTAGTTTTCTAAAATTCATCTTAAAAAGTCGATCTATATCAAGCTTTAGAGTAATTTGGTCATGGTTTTCTTGCTTTCTAGAAGACCTATTCATGTCATAGAGTAAATGTCAAGTTTTAAAAGGGAAATCAATATTCCACTTTAAGAGGCTTTGCAAATAAATAGTTATTTTAAATCTTTCTCAGGAAAGTGTTCTGAAAGAAAGTGAAATTATAGAAGCAGACAAGGTTCAAAGGGAATTTTAAGCAAGTTATTTTCATCTTTAGCTATGTTTTCCAGTTAGTTAATAAACAGCCAAATTAAGGCAAGGTGTAATTCAAAAACCTTTTTCATTCTAAATTTACATGTATGTATGTGTGTGTGTGTGATATGTAATTCAAAGGTTGTGAGATTTATGGCAAAAGCCTTCCACAAAAGGCCTCTGGCTTCTTTCTTTTGACATTAATCAGTAACGTGGAGCCCTGACAAGTATATTCTTTACCACTAGGGGGTGACAGCTGATAATGAACCAGCTTTTCTTAATACGTGACAAACTATTGGCTTGGCTCTGTAGGTGTTCAAGTTAATGTTTCTTCTTTGACGACCTGGTGATGTTTGATGTATTTTTTTTTTTTTTTTTTGTCTGAACATGCTCCAAAGCCAGTATCAAAACCTTTTATCATACACAACAAGGGTCTGACGGAAGGACAACTAGTGCTGGATAGCTCTGTAGATTTCAAGTAAATGTCTGGAAAACTAGTTAACAAATAGGAACACTTATCCATTCATGCATTCATTTGATAAATATTGAGAGTTCATAGGCCCTGTGACGGGCACTGCGTGAACGAGGATATAATTTCTGTCCTCATGGAGGTTTATTGTAGGGGGAAAGATGACAAAAACCAGGTAAACAAACATCCATAAGATAACTGTGAGCTGTAACAACACAGCTCACAAATGTGAGGGTGAGATGCAGACTAACCGGAATTAGAGGAGAGATGTGACATTAGATCAAGTATTACTTTAGCTGAGGCTTTGCTATTCTCCACATAACCAGCAGATTTCAGAGATGCATCCATGCCCTACTTTAGTTTTCTCCACTTGCATAGATTCTGGCAAAATTCTCATAACTCAGCATTTTGGTGCCTTGGAAGCTTGGACTATCACTGATGGTTGATCTCTGACACTTATCAGTACATCTTTCCCAGATACTTGGAAAGCCTCACTAGGAAAGTCCCTCAATGGAAAGAATATGCCTGTCTCTATTATGCATTACAGAATGGAAACTTGTGTAACTGACTAGCTTGCATCCATTCTGTCTAAACTGTTGGAACACTTCTTGAGAAATTACACACACACATTTCAAACAAAAGATACTGTTAATGTAAACTTGGTCACTTAGCGTGGAAAATGAGAAAATTCTAATGATATAAATATTGGTAAGACTATCATCTTACTGCTATTAATACTGTACATTTTCTAGTCATTACAGACCATTTAATGTCATCTCCTATTTTAAAATTTCTCTCCTTACTCGAAAGGCCTTCCCTCTTTTTCTCTATCAATTTAAGTCTGCCTCATCTTTCACCTTCTAATGAGTCTGTCTGTCTCTGTCTCTCTTTATGTATCTCGACATACCATTTGTATTCCTTCCTTTTCTTTATTCCAGAAGCACTAATTGTAATTGAGCAATTGGTTAAATAATATATACTTAGGATTATTATAGTCATTTCATCTGTGTTGGAAAAAAAATGTTGATTCTTTTCTTTTCCAGCCTTCTTTGCAGCTGAGAATGAGACATGTAACTCGTTCTAGCCAATGTGATAAAAGGGGAAATATACTGGTATCGTGTATATATTCATATACGTATAAACGTATATTTTCTGTGCCAAAAGGGAAAAGGTACGTGTGCAGGTTCTCCTATGGCCTTGGCTCTTCTGCTGCGCTTCCTTTTGATGAGGTTATGAAGGATATAATGTTTGGATGTTTTGAACAAAATAGGAAACCCAAGAGACTCTTGGAGTTGCCAACCCAGAGGTCTTAACACGTGAAGCTGCTGAACTAGCTCTGGAATGACCATCCTCCAGCTTCTTACTAGATAACTTAATGCCTTTATTATCCACCATTAGTTTGGTATACTGTTCCTGAGAGCCAAAGGCACTCTAATCAACACAGTATAAATATTAAAATCCCTCAGAAATATCATCTCACTTTCAATTTTGATACTCCTGAGAATTTGGTCTGGCGCGTCACACAAAGAAGTAGCCAAATACCTGTGTGCAATCAGATGTTTTTTCTTTGTTCTCTTTTCAGTTTTTTCCCTCAGTAAAGAACTTTTGAGGATCAATCCCAGATTCTTATTTAAAAGACTGAAGGAACTTTCCCTATAACTTGGAAAATCTTTTTCTATAACTCGTGTAACATGGGTCTGTTAATAGAAGATGTATATATGCCATGGTGTAGCTTATTTTCACTTTGCCATGGCAAAATTCTTTTAGAGGACTGAGGTCTTTCTTTTTCATCTATATACTGATGCCAGCCCTGCACCTTGCAGAGAATACATAGACAACAGGTGAGTAAGTGTGGGAAGAGAGGAGGGAAGGAAACGAGAGGCAGGAAAATTTATTTGGCTATTTGAAGAGAATGAGATACATAAACTGTAGATTTACTGAAGCAGAAATTTTGCCTTATTCATCTTTGTGTCTTCTATGCTGGTGTTTCTAAAAATATAGTTTGATCATTCAGAACCAACTGGAGCTTTGCTAGTATTGACATTCCTGGGCCCCACTCCAGAACTCCAGAGAGATAAACCTCTGAAAGTAGATCCAGGAATCCATGATTTTACTCACTTGCAAATCATTGCTCTAGTGCCTAGCAAGGCATTTTGTATACGTTAGATATTCAGTAAATAACAGAATGACAAAATGAATGATGTAAAGATAGAACAATCTCTCAATCTCACATACAGTCTCTAAAGTCATTCTTTTAAGATTATTTGATGAGGCAGAAGATTTAATTTGAAAAGTAGAAGAGTCCCCCCTTCAAGCAGGCAAATATTTTTTGACAACCAACAAGACAAATTATTAAATGATTCACTTGGTCTCAAATATAAATAAATTGAAAGCAAGAATCGGGTTTCTTTGAAAATACTTGGACAATTAAGAATGAAGACAAAACACTCTGGGCCCCCAACTTCTTAAATATTCCTGTCTACTCCTCCTCAGAATCTGGGCGTAACTTGATTTGGCACAAGTTCACTGAAGAGTGAGCTCACTCTCTAGACAGGGATAGAGCACATCTACAGAGAAAAATGGTAAGCACAGATTCCTCTTCAAAGTGGTAATCTGTCTGTTCCCAGCTCTTCAACACAAGTGGAAGGCTGATTCATTTCCATGACAGATACAGCCCTGATTCTTTCAAAGCTATGGTTAAGAGTTTGTGCTTTCCTGCTTTGCTGAAATAGAGTTATGCCACATATGATCTATCCTGGCATAAGCAGATCAGCTGTATAAAAGCCACCATCTGGATTCTTTCTGTGCAGGAAGTGGAGTAAGCTCTTGCTTGAAAAGCTGATGTTGGGGAGTCTGTTTTAATAGAATGTGGTTTCAAAAAAGTGAGAAAGCATCTGTTTGACTGGAGGGAGTACAGAGGTCTTCTTTAGCCAAGTAGTTTGCACAACAAATTTGATGATCTAACTCCGCCCTAGCTATCCAGGCTTATCTCTCTCCTCTTAACAGAGCCAAGCCAGTTTTCTTCTCTTGGCCTAATATCCCATGTTCCTTACAGCCCCTGTGGTCTTGCCCAAGATCTTTTGCCCCAGCTGGAATGCCTTACTTTCTTACTCTCTTATCTCCCACAATAATGAGGAGGAGAAAGCTCCTAATAATCATAGAGTGGTAATTATGCGCTTTACATACATTGTCTCCTTTAATCCTCACATCTCCAAGAAGCAGGTATATAATTTGCTGTTAGTTGGTCATTCACTAAGTCACGTCCGACTCTTTGCGACTCCATAAACTACAGTACATCAGTCCTCCCCTGTCCTCCACTATCTCCTGGAGTTTGCTCAAATTCATGTCCATTAAGTCGGTGATGCTATCTGCCCATCTCATTCACTGCTGCCCCCTTCTCCTCTTGCCTTCAATCTTTCCCAGAATCAGGGACTTTTCCAGTGAGTCAGCTCTTCACATCAGGTGGCCCAAGTACTGGAGCTTCAGCTTTAGCATCAGTCCTTCCAATGAATATTCAGAACTGATTTCCTTTAGGATTGACTGGCTTGATCTCCTTGTAAGGTATAAAACTGTCTTTATTTTTTATATGTAAGTAATAGATAAAACAAAGAAGTTAAATCACTTGGCTAAGGTCATCCAGTCAGTATGTTATAGAATTGAGATTCATATGCAAGGATGTTTGATCCTAAAGTCCATATTTGGAACCATAATGCACTCATTGAAATTGTTTTTGTGCCTTTGAGTCTGTTGTCTTACCATGAAGCCCTCTTTTTTTAAACTGATTATTTTTAAAGCCTATATATTGGTATTTTAAGTAACAAAATCATTGATTGTCAGAGAAAGAAGGACTTCAGAGGCTATCTCTATCACTTCTCTTCTTCTACAGATGAGAAAACAGACTCACAAAGAGGCGGTTCCTGTCAGAGGTCTTAGAGGACTCAGTTCTGGGGCCCCATTCTAGAGTTTCTGATTCAGTAGGTCAAGTGCAAGAGCCTAGGGATATGTGTTTACGAATAGTTCCATGATTGAATCCAGTCATTAGGCAAAGCTGGGAGTCACTAATATCCTCTGTCACTTGGTGTTTTATCTGTGTGCAGTGTTTCATCTATTCATCTAGTCATCTTATTTCTCCAACATAATGCTTTGGAGACCTTGTTATATACTTCAGTATCCCTTACAGTGTCTAGCCAGGAAGGGCCTAGATATATTTTAAGTTCTTGGCAAATGCTTGTGAATCAAAATGAAGAAAGTTTTAGACACTGAATATTTGACTAGGAAGTGGCAGGGAAATGGATTATGGCAATTAGGTACAAGGCCACGTACAGCAAATGTTCCAAGTGGGAGGCAAAATAGGTGATAATTATAAGATTTGACTTTTTTCATTTGCTTCAGCTCATAATGACTTGGGAGTCAGGTTGGACAAAGATTTCAGGTGGCAGAGTACTGATTTCTGATTTTGTTTTGTCTTCCTGAGCTGGGTAGACATGCTGAGTAAAGGTGACCCCCAGATGCTCAGGACATGTCTTGTTCTGCTGTGAGCACATGGAACAAAGCCCCAGTGACATTCTTGTCTTGGAGTGGCAGAGCCTTATATGGAAGCAGAGTGTAGTTTTTACTTTACTGGGGGATCTTTAAATAGCAGGGAACAGCAACTCAAAGCTTTTCAAAGAGCTACTTAAAGTTATTTTTCTCCATGACAACAGTCTGCCAATAAGGATACAATTTAAAGAGCTAGGACCCCAGGAAGAAAGAGAAAAGGAAAATTTCCCTGCCAAAATGAATGCTCAGAGATGAACCACAGCCGGAGTGTAAATTCTATACATTGACTCACAACTAGAGAATAGAGGAGATGAGCAATCAGATTGCATTCTTTAATTATCTGTGTGAAAAATCAGGAGGATATTTAAAGGTGTCCACTTGGTGGTAGATGGGGTGGAGGGAGATACTCAGAGGCATATTCCACGATTGCTAGTGCTGAAATGATGGATTCATGTCTTAAAGATTCAGAGGATTGATCTTGTTCTTAAAGATCAAGTTCTAAATAATCCTCTTGGTCTTCCTGTGTCTTCAGTTCAGTTCAGTTCAGTTCAGTTCAGTTCAGTTGCTCAGTCGTGTCTGACTCTTTGTGACCCCATGAATCGCAGCATGCCAGGCCTCCCTGTCCATCACCAACTCCCGGAGTTCACTCAGACTCACGTCCATCGTGTCCGTGATGCCATCCAGCCATCTCATCCTCTGTCATCCCCTTCTCCTCCTGCCCTCAATCCCTCCCAGCATCACAGTCTTTTCCAATGAGTCAACTCTTCTCATGAGGTGGCCCAAGTACTGGAGTTTCAGCTTTAGCATCATCCCTTCCAAAGAAATCCCAAGGCTGATCTCCTTCAGAATGGACTCGTTGGATCTCCTGTGTCTTAACCTTGCAAAAACAGCATTTTCTCTGCCTAGTGAAATCCTACTGCCAGGAGAGGCTATAGTCGATTCAACTCCTAATTCCCTCTTTTCCATCAAATGAAAATGTTTAGATGTTTTCTCAGGGAGCCCCCACTCTGTTGTTGTTTAAAATTAACTTTTTTTTTTTAAGAGCAGATTTAAGTTCACAAAGTGAGGGAAAGATACAGAGATTTCCCATATTTGTCCAGTCCCTACACATACCTCCTCATTATCAAAATCTTCCAGCAGAGTGGTATATTTATTACAGTTGGTGAGCCTACACTGACACGTCATAATCACCCAAGGTCCTCAGTTTATGCTCTGTGTGGCTCACTCTTGGTGTTGTACACGTTATGAGGTTGGACAAGTGTATAATGGCATGTACACATCATTATTGTATCATACAAAGTATTTTCACTGCCTCCCAAATCCTCTGTGTTCCATCTATTCATCCCTTCCCCAATCTCTCAACTCCTGAAAACCAGTGATCTTTTTACTGTCTTCACAGTTTTGCCTTTTCCAGAAAGTCACACAGTTGAAATCACACAGTATGTGATTGGTTTCTATCAGTAATATGTATGTAAGTGTCCTCCATGTCTTTTCATGGCTTGATAGCTTATTTATCTTTTAGCGTTGAATAATACTCCATTGTCTAGGTGTACCGCAGTTTATTTATCCATTCACCTACTGAAGGACGTCTTGATTGCTTCCAGGTTTTGCAACTATGAATAAAGCTGCTATAAACATCCATGCGCATCCACGTGTGGACACAGGTTTTCAACTCCTTTGGGTAAATAACCAAAGAACACGACTGCTGGAGCAGCTGGATCATATAGAAGAGTATGTTTAGTTTTGTATGAAATTTTCAAAGTGGCTGCACTATTCTGCACTGCCATTAGCAATGAATGAGGGTTCCTATTGCTCCACATCCTCACCAGCATTTCCTGTTGTCAGTGTTTTGGGTTTTGGCCACTGGAATCAGTGTGTAGGGGTATCTCGTTGTTTTAATCTTCATTTTCCTGATGACACATGAGGCGGTGCATCTTTTCATATGCTTACTTGCATCTGTGGAGCTTTTTTGGGTGAGGTGTCTGTTAAGGTCTTTGGTCCATTTTTTTAATCAGGTTATTTGTTTTCTTATTGTTGAGTCACATTGAGATTTTTTTTCTCTGTTCTCAGAGGACACTTAATCCTCCAGGTTAGGGGGATTTATAAGATTTATCTTCTGTTCCTAATCGTCCCCAAGAATAGGATACACTTGCCCTCATAAACTTCTTCACCCCCAAGCAAGTCCTAGATGAACTCAGCAGCATTAGCTTTAGAATTGATCAGTCCTAGAAAAGAACAGATTCATTTTTTATCTGATACAGGGATACCCTCTCCAGTGTTTCCTTCAAATGCTCATCTGGATTTTATTCAGTTGCAGGACTCCCTTTAGCTTGACAGTGGCAAGTTTCACCACTGATTTGTGCCAGGGATTGCCATTCATTCAAAAATATTATTGGGTATATTTTATGTGTCAAGCTCTGAGCTAGTGAAGAGTTAAATAATCAGACAGCTATCAACTTCTTCCTTAAGGGGTAAAAGTGGTTTCCCTATAACAACCAGCTTTAATTCTGCCCATTGAAACTATATAATTAGCCATTCTATTCCTTTGGAAATTTAAAGACAACCAGATTCCTCAAAGCCCATTGACATTTCTAGTCCCCACCCGGTACCCCTCTGCCCCCTGCTTCCTTTGTAATGTGCTCCCATTGGACAATGACCCTTTCAAAGGCTACTGCTCACATTTCACCTTACTTCTTGGGCTCTTCTGCCTGTGTTAGATGCTCAGGGCTTCTTACAGTTGCCTAAATCTGTGGCGTTACATTGCTTGACATGTTTCTAGACTCTGGAGGTGCAGGCTTGCATATGTATGTGTTCCTTAGGGAGAAGGAGTTAAAAACATTAACTTCAACCTGGGGAGTTGTTTTTCTTCTCCTGCTCTTTAACCAGAAAAATAGATGTGATTGTACCTTTGAAAACCGAAATGCTAGCTTTTAAACAACTTACAAATAATAGAGTTCAAGATTTCAAGGGGAAAACAGGCTCCATGAAAATTCTGATAGGAACCTCTACATTGTCCTTTTAGTTGGTAAATTAAGAATAAAAGGTAACCAGAATGTAATCGCCTCTAACTGCAGTTCACTGAGAACTAATGTTCTTCTGACCAGGATATGTTAACAAAAAAAAAGCCAAGTTTCTCCACAAAGACAATTTAAATAGGCAACGATTATAGTCCTTGAACTTTTGCTCCCCCTAACCCCAGGTCCAGCTTGACTTTAAGGGAAGGTAGGACAGGAATCTGGGGCCAGGCTATCACACCAAAACACACTGCTGCCACCCCTGAGAAGGGCTTGCAGTTGGTATAACCAAGGATCAGACAATCCCTCTGCTCTTAGTCTTGGCTGAAAGCATCAGACTAACTCTAGGAAGAGCTGACCATTTCTCTCTCTCTCTCTCTTTTTAAATTTGTAATTGGAGGATAATTGCTTTACCATGCTGGGTTAGTTTCTGCTGTACAACAATGTGAATCAGCTCTAAGTATACATATATCCCTCTCTCTGGAGCCTCACTCCTTCCCCCGCCCCCACCCGAGACCATTTCTCTAATTTCAGAGTCCAGAAGGAATGATTTGTTCCCCTGGCTGATTGTTCTCTGTTCCCATTTCCCACCTTGTTCTGCTCACGGGATATGTTCTCTGACTTCATCTGCCCTGCTCTTGACCCAGGAGGCTGGCCTCTGCAGGTTCATCTCCTGGCTTGCCAGCTGGCTTCTAGCTCCACTTGCCCAGTGAGAGGCCCAGGTGAGAGGAAGGGAAGAAGGTCGGTGTCTGTCTTCCAAGCCCCATGCTTCTGCAGTGTGTCTTGGAACCCAATTACTTCGAACTGTGGCTACTATGGCTTTTGCCAAGCAGCCCTTCATCTGGGGTTCCAGCTCTAGTTAGGCTCCAGGACTCTGGGCCCTGATGGTAATGACCTCCTATCATTAAACCACTGGGTGCCCCAGCCACTCTAGCTTTTCCTGAATCCTGCCTTTATCTATGTCATATCGTTATGTCCTTTTCATTAAGATCATCTGAAATAAATCCTTTCCCGCCAGGGGCCGGATAGATAAACCTCTGGATGTTCAGGTCTCTTGTGTCATCATGGAGCATTGTGCCATCGGCACCAGGGAAGACTTCTTATCTCTTCAGGCAGGTACAGTCCCCAGTCACATGACCACAGGTTAGGCAGTCTCAACCTGGCAGCTCCTCAGAATCACTAGCAGATTTCGGAACCCAAATTTATTATATGAAACTCTTCTGGGGTGGGGTCCTACAGTTTCTACTTTTAAAAAAGATCCATGGAACAAGAATGGCAAGATAGTGGTAACTGTTCAACTTGGGTGATCAGTACATGCGGTTCATTATACCATTTTCTCTACTTCTGTGTATGTTTGAAAATTTTCACTATAAATAGATTTAGGTATGTAAGCTTCTTCACTGAGAATTTCTGATTCAAAGCAGGGATTGGAAACTTTGTTTTGCTAGTCTCATCATTCCCTATTTCCACTGGCCCCCGTCACCCCATGATAGGCTCTCCATCTGTGTAAACAACGAGATGAGACAAAGAGATTCAGCATCTTTCATTTACTGCAGTCCTAGGTACCAGAGACACCAGACCCCAGTCCCTACCCCTACAGGATTCTTTTATAGATTGGGGTTGAGCAGATTTGGCCAAACATCTTAGTCCTTCTCAAACATTTCCCACTCACATAGACATAATTGGTGACTTTTAGTCAAATTCTGTAAATGTAGTTAGAAGACCCAAGTCACCACACTCTGGTGTGACTCATTCCTCTGTCTCTTCTTCTGAGAGATTCCCCAGAAGCCCCACAGTTCTATTTGACTCCTACCAGAAAAGGACCCAGAATTTTGAGGAAAAACATTCAGGCTTTTCAATCTCTGCTCCTGTGTGATCTTGGGCAAGACACTTATCTTTTCAATTTCGACTTCATAGCATAGTAGTTAATAGCATGTCTCTGGGTTTGAATTACAGTTCTGCCACTTCCTGGCCATGCAACTTGGGGCAAGTTGTTTTACTTCAGTATGCCTGAAATTCTTTTCACGTTTAGGATGAAAATATTGATAGAAACCACATCATTGTGTTGTTGGGGAGATAAAGTGAGCTATCACATGTAAAAGGAGTAAGCAGCATGGTGCCTGGTATGTAATGAGTTCTAAGTAGGTGCTAGCTGATGCTGTATCATTACTGCTAATTACATTTGTATTTATAATTTTGGAGGACTAAGCAGAAGGAAACATAGCAACAGTTTCAGATACAGAGTACCCAGGAGTGTTAAAAATCGCAATAAAATATGAGAGTTACTGCAGTAGATCTTGTAAAAATTAATGGCTATTAAATCTAGAGTTAAAAACGATCCATTCAAACAAGCCAGTGTGGCTGACTCCCTAGCTCCTAGTCATTTTGTATAGTTCTGGGCGTCAGCTTCAGCCTAGATGGAAGGTCTGGAATTGTTCTTACCCTGCTCTGGCCTGGACTGACACAGCAGCCCAAGTTATGGGGTTTGATGTGTGGGAGGTGGTAGTGAAGGGAAGAGCAGAGGATCATGGAGAATGCTTCTAAATCAAATAGAAAAGCCAAAATGCCTAGTTGGCCTTGGTTCCTGTATGTCCATTCTCAGCCAACTTGAGGACACACGGCTTCATTTAGTAAATCTGACCTCATGTTCATGTCAATTAAAAACTATGCAAATGTGTTTTGAATTTTCTAGGCAAGGGTGTACTACCTCCTAATGCTGACTTTTAAAATTCCTGATAAAATCCAATCTCCAAAAGTTGGACAGCAAGAAAAAGAGAGAGAGTCAGAGAGAAAACAAAAATTAGCCCGTTTAATAATTTAGCACAAAAAAATATAGTACTGCATAATTATACCCTTAAAGAACAACTCCTTCAAGTCTTCCCTTGAGTAGGAGGAGAAGGCTAGCTGGCCCCTCTTTTCCTCACCTCCCCTCATGCCACGTGCTCAGTCTTGTGCAACTCTTTGCGACCCCATGGACTGTAACTCTCCAGACTCCTCTGTCCATGGAGTTCTCCAGGCAAGAATACTAGAGTGGGTAGCCAATACCTGTAGTCTCCAGTTTAAGACTCCTTGTTTCAAACCTTTTTTTTTTTTAATAGGAGCCAGGTACTGAGTGACATAAACTGATTCATTCTAACATCAGTGTCTGGCAAGTGGCTGAAAACTAGCCTTTCCTTAGACAGGTATGTCTTTACTCTGAAACACTGGTCACTTAAACTCTTTGGCATATTCTGTTAATTGTTCCCACTTCTTGTGGCATGTGCTTAAAAGTCATTAGCTAGGAAAAGCCAGATATTCTGTGGCTAGTTTTGAGTTGTGAATGGCAAGGAGAAATACAGTCATAGTGTAAGAACTCAATTATAACCCACCACCAGCTCTGTTGTCCTGAAGACTGCGAGCGAGTCAAATTGGGGTGACTGCCTATGTTGTGATGCATTCCAATAGCCAGGTCTGTGACATCCCCTTTCTTTGGGGGAAATGCCTTTTCCTTCCAAATTCTCATCTCTCAACTCCCTGCTCTAGCATATGTCCTGGACAGAGCTGTGTGATAAATCCTTGCTGGCTACTGTGGATGGTTTAATGGTAGGCAACTGAGCTAAACTAAGCAGTTGGTGTCTCACACCTCACTTTGGGTCAGAGCTGGGAGGGAACTCAAGCTGGTCTCACCAGAGTCCTTCCTCAGGACTTACCCTCCCCAACCCCAACACTTTGTTATGAAAATTTTCAAACATAAACAAGGCTAAAAGAATTTTATAGTGAATACTCACCACCTAAACTCTACCATTAGCCATTAAAACTTTAGTATATCTGATTTATCATCTATCTATCTATCCATCCATCCATCCACCCGTCCACCCCCCTGTATCCAGCTATTAACTCAAATTATTTTTGGTGCATTTCAAAGTAGGTTGTAGATATCAGTACACTTCTCTATAAGTATTTCGGAATGTATTTATTAAGTAGGCTCAAAGTTTGCTTGTTTTTTGGGTAAAAAAATCATATATAATGAAATGTACATATTTCATACATTTACAGAGTTTTGACAAATGTATACACTCAAGGTTTATTTCCATCACAAGTAGAGAGCTTCTTTTCTCTTTGGAGAGTGAGGCTCAAAGATGTGAGCCTAGAGTAAGGTCACTTATGACTCTGGCTTTGGATCCTGAAAGCCACCTGGGGAAAGCTGACATACCAATGTGGAGGCAAAGCTAAGAGATAAAAATAACTGTGAAAGTATTGTAATCATTTCTGCCTTTTTTTTTTTTTTTTTGCAGCTTGGTTATGTGAGCCCATAAATTCTTATATTTGCCCAAACTATTTTGAGTTGTTTTACTTGCATCTAGTTCTGATAAATAATGTAAACTGTCCCCTTCAATTTTAAATAAGACTTTATGTGTCTACTGCAAGTATCAGGATTAAGTTGGAGAGAGATTAAGAAAGTATAAGGTTTGTTTAAAAATCTAAGAAGCTGTGGATCTAGTAAATTGAAAACATTGGCCTTACCTAGGTTCTAGTTGTGGATCGACTGTATGTGGGAACAAAGGACAATTTTGCTCAGGCACTAGGGTCTTTATTCAAAGCAGAATTATTAACAAATAAAAATAAAAGCAAAAGCATGACATATGATAACCTTGATATTAAAAGTATAGTTAGTGATATTAGGAGCAGGGCCCTAGTGGACTTGCTAACTTTGAACATTACCTAGTATTTGTGGCTTTAGCTAAATAATTACAGAAACAGAGACAGTGTGTTTTCACTGTTAGAGGTGGAATAGATTGCAAAATGCCAAAATGGGTCCAATCTGGAAAATGTTGAGTCCATGTGTGAGAGAAAGGAAAAGAGAGGAAGACTCTCAATCATCCAAGGGGGAGTAAAGGAAGTGTTTTATTGCCCAAGAGAAATTTCTTTTCTGTTTTTTTTTTTTTCTTTTGGTCCTTACATATGATACTATTTATCAGTTGTTATTTTAGTATTTTATGGTCAGAAATGATTTCTTTTTCTCTATTTGTCTCAAATCACTGTATGAAGTTTTTCCTTGATTTCTATAAACGTCAGAATAGTAGTTACTTTGGGGAAAGGGAAGCACTTGTGAAAAGAAAAGGACCCTTGGGGTGTTTTCAGAAGAGGTATTCAAGTTCTGTTCGAGTAGCTTTGCCTTTTCCAAAACATCGCATAGTTGGAGTCACACAGTAGATAGCCTTTTAAAAAAATTTTTTATTATTTATTATTTATTTTTTACCTTACAATATTGTATTGGTTTTGCCATACTTCAACATGAATCTGCCATGGGTGTACATATGTTCCCAATCCTGAACCCCCCTCCCACCTCCCTCCCCATACCATCCCTCTGGGTCATCCCAGTGCACCAGCCCCAAGCATCCTGTATCCTGCATCGAACCTAGACTGGCGATTCATTTCTTATATGATATTATACATGTTTCAGTGCCATTCTCCCAAATCATTCCACCCTCTCCCTCTCCCACAGAGTCCAAAAGACTGTTCTATATATCTGTGTCTCTTTTGCTAGATTGGTTTCTACCACTTAGTAATATGCAATTAAGGTTCCTCCATGTCTTTTCATCAGAGAATGCAATGGCACCTCACTCCAGTACTCTTGCCTGGAAAATCCCATGGACGGAGGAGCCTGGAAGGCTGCAGTCCATGGGGTCGCTGAGGGTTGGACACGACTGAGCGACTTCACTTTCACTTTTCACTTTCATGCATTGGAGAAGGAAATGGCAATTCACTCCAGTGTTCTTGCCTGGAGAATCCCAGGGTTGGGGGAGCCTGGTGGGCTGCCATCTATGGGGTCGCACAGAGTCAGACACAACTGAAGTGACTTAGCAGCAGCAGCATGTCTTTTCATAGCTTTATAGCTTATTTCTTTTTTAGTGTTGAATAATAATCTATTGCCGCCTGCTGCTGCTGCTGCTAAGTCGCTTCGACTCTTCACGACCCCATGGACTGTAGCCTACAAGGCTCCTCTGTCCATGGGATTTTCCAGGCAAGAGTACTGGAGTGGGTTGTCATTTCCTTCTCCATCTATTGCCTGGGTGTACCACAGTTATCCATTCACCTACTGAAAAACATCCTGGTTGTTTCCAATTTTTGGCAACTATGAATAAAGCTGATAGAAACATCTGTGTGTAAATTTTTATGTAGATTTCAGGGTAAAGGTAAGATGATGGTGATGATGATTTTTCAACTCCTTTGGTTAAAGACTTGCAGTTGCTGAGTTTGCTGAATGATATGGTAAGAGTATGCTCAGTTTTGTAAGAAATAGCCAAACTGTCTTCCACAGTGGTTGTACCATTCTGCATTGCCATCAGCAATGAAGGATTTCCCATTGCTTCACATCCTTATATTTAGAGTTGTGGTTCTGGATTCTGGCCATTGTAATAGGCGTGTAGTGGTATCATTTTGGTTTTTTTTTTTTCTTTTCCATTATGATCTGTTATAGGATACTGAATATAGTTCCCTGTGCTATACAATAGGACTTTGTTGTTTATCCTTATCGTTGTTTTAACTCAACAAAATTCTTAAGAGCATTCTGATATAAGCAGGTAATTGGTGATAGCCACAGTTAATAATGTTTAAACATCTGATTTGTGGCAAGCATGTGCAAAGCACTTTACAATATCATCTGATTTAATCATTCCACAACTCTGTGAAATAAGAACAATTATTGTTTCTAATTTTAAAAATAGAAGAAGACTGGGGCTTGTGAGGGCTCAGTATGGAACAGCAGGGCTGACTTCATAGACATGAGATCTGGGCAGTCAGTCACACAGGGCCCTGTGATCAACTTTATATTTGGTTTAATGCTCTGAAGGTGCTGTCTTAAAATTCTTAATAATTTCACGCAAGGGAACCTACATTTTCACTTTGTACTGGGCCTGGAAAATTACACCCTGTGGGGTAGAGTTGGGTGTTTGACCCCAGAAGCTTGGCGATTAAGTACAATTCTATTCTGCTGCTTATTCCTCTTTAAATGAAACTAGGAGAAGGAAAAACAAAGAAAACAAACAAAACGCCCCAAATGAAGAAACAAACAAATAAAAAAAGGAAGTAACAGATGACAAGCTGACATGGCATATGCATGTAACTAGTCAGTAAGGAACCAATCTGGGGAGGGCAATTTTTAAAATGTGTGGCTTGTACTTAAATGAACATTTCCTGGATATTGCTTTTGGTGAATGGCATTAATATTTGAGACTTGTTCAACCTTAGGAAATGCACACACTCCCATGACATTTTTATTTTTTTATGTTCTTCATGTGTCTCAAGGCAAAGAGTACTTTTCTGAAACAAAATGTTATGTGGGGGAACAAGAAGGGTGAGGTAGGAGAAAAATCTGTTAATTTGCTCATTGTTTTTCCCAACTGGAGGACAGCTTCTCATTGTCCAACTTTTAGGCTTATAAACTCATTGACCCTTGCACCAGACAAAGCTTAGGTACAGAAAGCACCTAGAAAATGGTGGGTACAGATTGGGGAAAGCTACACTGTGTCTTCATCCATGTAAGATATAAGGCGGGGTTTAGGTCACTTCTTTTTCCTGTGCCCCCTTTATTTCCTGCTTGTTCTGTTTGGGCTTAGAAGCTGATTGCTCTGATTGCTGTGGCAGCTATGTTTTCCATCTTACTGCGATTTTTGCCCTTGTTTTGCTTGTGATCTCCGCCTGTGCTTGTCTCTTGGCTGGAGTGTTGCTCAATTTGAGTTGCTAGTTAATAGCTTGTCTAATTTAGCCTTAAGGGTCCTCATTGCTTGGCGGTGGGATGAAGCCTGGTATGACTTGTTCAGTGGAGGACAGGGGTGAGGACTGGTGGGAGCGAAAAGGCGGAAGCCGCTCCAGAGGCTCCAGCCTTCCTTCCCCATGACCTGCCAAGACATTTACTGACTGCCCCTGGACAGCGCCGAGGCTTAGATGCCTCAGGAGTTTTAAATCTTATAGCTTAGTGTTACTTCTTAATCAGAAAATGGAATCACAGGAGAAAGAGCTTTTCTTACTGCATGGGGGCTTGGCTAGGCTTCATTTATCGTTACTGACATTCCCCTTCTTGCCCCACCCAGTTCAACAATGCCCATCATTGTTTCCAAAAGGGTTTCACCTGGGTCTGGTGAGCACTTGTGCAGGCAGGTCTGAAACAGTATCCAGCTCCAGGTTCAGTCTTCTTACAGTGGGAATACAGTTCCCAACGACCAACATTCCAAACTGAAGGACTGTCATGATTTAACTAACTTTTTCTTCATTCTGGATTAAGGATAGATTTTTAAATAATAAAAATAATACCTACTCCCGGCCCCAAGGTTTGTTTATATGTTCCTCACCATACACCTGTTAGGTAGACAGGATGACAACCACTATTATTCCTATTTTGTCAGTGCAGAAACCGAGTTTCAGGGAAGTTGGGATTTGCCCAAGAGCTAAGATGTCAGCATAGATATCTCTATGCCAAGATCAGCATTTCTCCATTACTGCATCACATCACTTCTATCATGAAACAAATTCAGAGCAGAAAGAAGGAAGTTACTTGGGAACGCTGGGTGTAGCTTTCAGGGTGAAGGTAGGATGATGATGATGATTTGTGATTTCAGCATGTGAACGTAAACTGTCATCCTGTTCAGGGGTGGCCAGCTATGGTCTGGGATAACTGGAGGGTCATCTACGTATTATGGATCAAGGATCTCGACAGAAAAGAAAAATGCAGACACAGCCCCCCCGCCCCCGTCAGGAAAATTAATCACTCTCCGAATAATGACCTGAAATTCTATGGTTAACTAAAGAGCAAATCCTGTTCTCTAGACTCTTACATTGACCAAGATTGAAAGAATCTTGAAAAGAATTTCTTGCTTCTCAAAGTGCAGTACATGGCAATATGTTAGGGTCCTTGAAGCTACATATTAAATCTTGCAAGTACATCTTGCAAGAGCACCACCAGCTCTATTTGAGAAGAAACAGTGAATAGAAAGAGTGAACAAACAAAGTATGTTTATCAATTAAAAATACCAACATCTTAAGGAGAAGAAGGAATTTTTGGCCTAAACATTACAGAACAGGAAAAACTGTATATCTGCATTCGGTCTCTTTGGGTTTATACACCCCAGGTACTAACCTTAGGGTGAAATTGTCATTCTCTTGTAGCTTTGGGCAATTTCTATGAAAAGTCTGAAAAGCACTGCCCATTTTCATAGACACATTGAAACTAAGAAAAGTTAAATGATTCTTCTATAGTCACAGCAGGTCTGCATTCAAAGACTTTTGAATCTTTGTCTACCATTTTCTCCATTATTCCACAAATCCTTTTTTTACTGAGAAAGTGTTTCTAAAACAAGAGTATATTTTCTTGCCTTAGGAATGCTAGGAGGCAGAAATAATGGCATATTGGAGAATGGAGACCATGTTATAATGAGAATCATTCTCATTGTCAAAGCAATGTGGGACACAGATTGAGGAGTTGCTTGGGTTGAATGTGAATGCAACCTAGTATGGTCCAGCAAGGGGCTCTTCCAGTTGTATTTCAGCTGTCATCTTGCTGCTAAAGCTTTGTCTCTTTCTTCCAAAGTAAAAAATAAATTCTGTTTATTAAGACAACTATGCTCAACCTTGGTCACTTACCTAGAGCCAGACATCCTGGAGTGTGAAATCAAGTGGGCCTTAGGAAATATTACTATGAACAAAGCTAATGGAGGTGATGGAATTCCAGATGAGCAATTTCAAATCCTAAAAGACGATAATTTTAAAGTGCTGCACTCAATATGCCAGCAAATTTGGAAAATGCAGCAGTGGCCACAGGACTGGAAAAAGTTAGTTTTCATTCCAATCTCAAAGAAAAGCAGTGCCAAAGAATGTTCAAACTACCGTACAATTTGGCTCATTTCACATGCTAACGAGGTAACACTCAAAATCCTTTAAGCTAGGCCTCAGCAGTACACAAACCAAGAATTTCCAGACATACCAGCTGAATTTAAAAAGGCAGAGGAAGTAGAAATCAAATTGCCATCATCCATTGATTCATAGAAAAAGCAAGGAATTCCCCAAAAACGTCAACTTCTACTTCATTGACTATGCTAAAGCCTTTGACTTCATGGATCACAAGAAACTGGAAAATTCTTAGAGATGGGAATACCAGGCCACCTTACCTGGCTCCTGAGAAATCTGTTTGCAGGACAAGAAGCAACAATTGGAACTGGACATGGAACAGTGGACTGGTTCCAGACTGGGAAAGGAGTATGTCAAGGCTGCATATTGTCTCTGGGCTTATTAACTTATGGGCTTCCCTGGGGGCTCAGATGGTAAAGAATCCTCCTGCAGTGTAGGAGACCTGGGTTCAATCCCTGCGTTGGGAAGATCTCTTGGAGAAGGGAACAGCTACCCACTCCAGTATTCTGGCCTGGAGAATTCCATAGACAGAGGAGCCTGGTGGACTATAGTTCACAGGGTAGCAAAGAGTCAGATATGACTAAGAGACTTTCACTTCACTTTATTCACTTATATGCAGAGCACATCATGTGAAATGCTCGGCTGGATGAATCACAAGCTGGACTCAGGATTGCCAAGAGAAATAACAACAACCTCAGATATGCAAAAAATACCACTCTAATGGCAGAAAACAAAGAGGAACCAAAGAGCCTCTTGATGAAGGTGAAAGAGGAGAGTGGAAAGCTGGCTGGAAAACTCAACACTCCAAAAATGAAGATCATGGCATCTGGTTCTATCACTTCATAGTGAATAGATGGGAGAAAAGTGGAAACAGTGACAGATTTTACTTTCTTGGGCTCCAAAATCACTGTGGATGCTGACTGCAGCCATGAAATCAAAAGACACTTGCTCCTTGGAAGAAAAACAGTGACAAATCTAGACAGCACATGAAAAAGCAGAGACATCATTTTGTTGACAAAGGTCTGTATACATGACAGTTGGATCATAAACAAAGCTGAGCACAGAAGAATTGATGCTTTTGGACTGTGGTGTTGAAGAAGACTCTTGAGAGTCCCTTGGACAGCAAGGAGATCAAACCAGTCCATCCTAAAGGAAATCAACCTTGAATATGCATTGGAAGAACTGATGCTGAAGCTGAAACTCCAATATTGGGCCACCTAATTCAAAGAACTGACTCATTGGAAAAGACCCTGATGCTGGGAAAGATTGAGGTCAGGAGGAGAAGGAGACAACAGAGGATGAGATGGTTGGATGGCATCACTGACGCGATGGACATGAGTTTGAAAAAGTTCTGGGAGTCATGATGGAGAGGGAAGCCTGGCATGCTACAGTCCATGGATTGCAAAGAGTTGGACATGATTGAGCACTTGAACTGATCTGAGCTAAGATAAACAGCTATCAAGAATAGAAGTTGATTTTTACTTATTACTAACTAGAAATTACAGGTTAACAAAATAGTTTGTAAGTATAACGATATATTTTCTTTTAAAAGGTTCTTTTAGAAAGTTTAGACCAGTGGCTCCCAAACTGTGTGAAAGCATCCTTCAGTGAACTCACAAGAGCCTCACAGAATATTTTAAAATTTCAAGAGAAACACAGCAACACCTCTTGGACACTGTGTGAACTACTACTATTAGGTGGTTTGGACCTAATTACCAAAAACAAAAACAAAAACAAAAAAAAACACATAATTTATATTGGTTTAAAGTACCAGAAAGAAGTGACTGAAACACTGAGGGTGCCATGAATGAAGAAAGTTTAAAACTTTATAGTGGCCTGTGGAAATTACTAAGATGTTAAGGGTTACTGACAAATGGGATTTGTGTGCTTTACATTTTCTGCTTTTGATTTATCTGAACTTTCTAATTCCACTGTGAACCTTTATTGTTTTAGTAAAACAAAAAGTTATTTTAAAAATAAGTTCTTCCTGAATTTGTGCGAGAACCATTTATTGAGCATTATCGGGGTCAATTTCTGGGCTTGACAGAGGAAGGCAAAGATGCCACGTCCTCTAAAAGAGCACATCGTTGAGGATGAGTGGAGAATGTAAACAAATTATCGCTTTGTGGTTAGGACAGGCTCTGAGTCAGAGGTTGGATTGGGAGCTCTGAACTCTGCTTTGGAGATTAAAAAACCTTCTAATTTAGAAGGCAGGTGTTAGGTAAGTCTTGCAGAATAAATGAGACTTCCCTAGATGGAAAAGTTGTAGAAGAGAGTTTCCCCTTTCAGCCTGCAGGTAGCAATTTGGATGGCTATGGTGGTGATCGTGGAGGGGTTTAGTTGGTAGTGGTGGTAGGAAGCTGGAAAGGTAGGCCAGGCTGGAATGGGAAGGCTTTGATGGGTCATGCTCTTGTCTGGACACTTAACTTGTAAAGGATGGGAAAACACTGACAGGCTTTGAGAACAGGAGTATTATACATGTTGTGCTATGGAAGGATCACTCTGGCAGCACTTTTTGAACTGGACAGGGGAGGGGACCAGCCAGGAGGATTTTGTAATAGTCTAGGAAGAGGTCACAAAGCCCCGGTTGACTAATGAAGATTATATAATGGACCTCTGTGGACCAACTCAGCAAAAGCAGGCTATCCGGATGTAGCGCATCCTTCATCTCACATATTTTTGTGTCTTTAAGAATAAAAACTTGTTTTTTTTTTCTGATGATAAAGATAATACATGATAGATGTAGAAATTTGGAAGATGTAGAAATGCATAAAGAAGAAAATGAAAGCATTTATACCCTATGACCTGGAGCTGGGATACACATGTATTTATATGTCACATATAAAATATTAAACATGACATTATATATAAATACTGATATAAGTCTCAAATATATATACATATAGTTAATTTAAAACATGCACACTTGGTAAAGTAAAATCTAACTTACTAAAGGATAGAAAGTAAAAAATATTAATTATTGCATGGTTACCAAATGCTGGGCATACTAGGAAACACAAAATAGATAAGAATTTATCCTATATATTAGCTTATTTAATCCTTATAACAACCTTGTGAGATAGGTCTGTTTTTTTTTTTTTTCCTCATTTCCAGGTAAGAGTTGAAGTATAGAAAGTTCAGTAACTTGCTCTATGTTCTAAAATGGGTAAGTGTCAGAACTGGGATTTGAACCCAAGCACTTTATGTCCATGGTCTGTGTCCTTAAACCCCTATGGTACAATTTTGAGTGATATATTTAACTTCTGGTTTTAGTTAACTGACTTTACACAGTGACTCTCCCCTTCATGGATCACAGCCTTGTCGTGGTGAAGGGGCTTGTGTAACTCAGTGAAGCTATGAGCCATGCTGTGCAGGGCCACCATGACAAATAGAAAGGGAAAAAGTGAAAGCGGTGACACATTTTATTTTGGGGCTCCAAAATCACTGCAGACATGACTGCCACCATGAAATTAAAAGACACTTGCTCCTTGGAAAGAAAGTTATGACAAACCTAGACAGTGTATTAAAAAGCAGGGACATCACTTTGCCAACAAAAGTCCATATAGTTAAAGCTATGGTTTTTCCAGTAGTCATGTATGGATGTGAGAGCTGAACCATAAAGAAGGCTGAGTGCTGAAGAATTGATGCTTTCGAATTGTGGTGCTGGAGAAGACTCTTGAGTCCCTTGGACTGCAAGGAGATCAAACCAATCAGTCCTAAAGGAAATCAAGCCTGAATGTTCATTGGAAGGACTGATGCTGAAGATGAAGCTTCAATATTTTGGCCACCTGACATGAAGAGCCAACTCACTGGAAAAGACCCTGACGCAAGGAAAGATAGAAGGCAAAAGAAGGGGGTGGAGAGGATGAGATGGTTAGATAGCAACACTGACTCAATGGACATGAATTTGAGCAAACTCCAGGAGACAGTGGAGCACAGAGGAGCTTGGCATGCTGCAGTCCATGGGGTCACAAAGAGTTGGACACGACTTAGCGACTGAACAACACTGTGACTGACATTCTGCCCCTGCAATGTTGTACAAGTGAACTTTCTGCAATGATGGAAATATTCTGCAGCTGCACTGTCCAGTACGGTAGTTACTAGCTACATGTAGCTACTGCACACTAGAAATGCTGCTACCATGAATGGGGAACGGCGTTTGAAATTTTATGTATTAATAATTTTAATTAGTTTAAATTTGATTAGCCACTTGTGGCTAACAGCTGTGCATTGGACAGCATAGATGTACAGAAGATTTAAAAAATGAGAACTTAATCCTTTTGTCATACTCTCAGTCCACTAATCACAGTAACTTCAGTCCTTTCCCATATCCATCTCTATTAAGTCCAGAAAATATGCCTATATTTCTCGATTTAGCAACTTTAAACATTGGATTGACTACGCCATGACAATGCCAAGATGAGGAATTAATTTTTGGATCAATTAAGATTCTTCAGGTTGCAAGTGGAAGAAAAGTCAAAATCAATCAGATTTAAGCAATATAAAGGGAGCTTATGGACCCTCATTAGCAAAAACATCAAAGGCATCAAGAAGGCTGAATTCAGAGCTCAAACAATGTGAATGGGAGTTGATTTCAACTCAGCTCTCCGCAGTCTGTAAGCCTCATCCTTAAAGTCTGGTGCTATTTCTGCAGGAGCCATAGCTTCATATTGTCTCAGATTGCAAACTAGCAAGAAGGAGAGCATGTGTCTCTATTGTGTGGTATTTAACTGTGGCCACAATAATGCTGTGTTGAAACACACACACAATCTCAGTGGTGTAAAACAGTAAGTGTTTATTTAACTTTTACACTTGTGGATTGGCAGAGGTTAGCTGATCTAGGTTGGGCCTGGCTGGGTGGCTCTGGCTGATCTTGGTTGGGACTACTTGTAACCACGGGCTAGGACAGTTTCAGTAGGGCTCCATGTGCCTCGCATCTTCCTCCTGGGATAGTGACCTACCCCAAACACAGTCTCATGGTGATGATGCACTGTGAGGTGCAAGAGCATAAGACCGGCTGTACAAGCATATCCCGTTAGTCAAAGAATATCACTTGACGGCACCCCAAATCAATAAAGTGTAGAATTGTACTTCTCCCAGGCAAGTGAGAGAGAGGGAAGGAGTATTTCCAAGCAGATGAGCTTGGCTTGCTCATTTCAAAACCAGTGATTGTGGCCCAGGTCATGGATCTCACACTCTGGCTTGGCCTAGGTCTTATATTCCATCCTGGAGACAGAAGTTTCATTCAGATTCATCCAAAGCACATAGACTAAGAGTGGAAGAGGAATGGTTACCCCACGCTAAGATTAGAGTTCTGTTTTCCACACGAAGAAATAGATATGAGATGGCAAACCACAATGACTTTAAACAATATACAAGTTTCCCCCACTATTTGAAAGGACAATATTCTTAAGAAAACTTTTGTATGTTGAAATGGTGTAAAATTAGAGAAACCTTAGGATGTATCTTGCTAACGGATACACAAAATAAATTGAGTTAAAGCACTGGTGCTTCCAGACACAGTTCAAAGCTCTGGGGCTTGAGGCTGAGATGCTGAGTGTAATTCCTAGTGAGGGGCAGGAGGTTGGTGGGGCCACTCTCACTCCTCAGGGTACACTGCCTCTACCACGGCTCACTGCAAAGCTAATGCTGAATGCTATTCCATTTCTGCTGTTCACCTTTTTTTGTGAAAGCAAAATTCTCTTCAGATTTCTGTTGGTTAGTGAAAGCAGGTATTAATGTAGGTTTTTCACAACAGTGAAGGGATGTAAAGCAAACTTCTAAAAAGCAAAGTTTACCTGTACCTAAATCTCTGTTTCTTGAGACTTTGGTTTTAAACAGTATCCTCTGATGTCATGGTCATGAATTCTCTTTCACTCCCACATTTCCCACTTCTTTCAGCTTGATCATGCAAATTGTTTGTTTATGAAGGAAGGACTGGGTAATTAATAAAGGTGGCTGGGTATGGGTGCTGCAGTCTGTTCTCTGCCACTGGATAGGTATGCTTCCTTAGCAGGCATTTCTCTCTGAAGATAGATACTGTGTGTATATATATAGGTGGGACATGTCCACTGACAAACTTCCTTAGGGTGCAAGCATACGGAATCATGCAAACACTATTCTTTTCACCACAAAACACCCAGATCAGAGGGCTTCACTGTAGAATCCCATACAAGGAGCAATCTTCTCTTCTTAATGGAACAGATCTTGGGGAGGAGGTGAAGTTTTCTGAATCTTCACTTGCTGGCCCATCTGCATGTATGAGAACGGTACAAAAGCATGAGAAAGATCAAATGGTAGAATCCTTCTCTGGATAACCTTGACTGGGGCTCCTCTTCCAGTCGTGAGCTCTGAATATGTAGATGCCGATGTGGAGATTCTCCAAGTCTCCTTCGGGAAGAACATTTCCACCCCTTCCACAGCCTTCTCCTGAGAAAATCTGGGATCTTTACTCTGCTTCACTCATCAGTCCTGTTCACTTCCTTTCCACTTTCCAGAAAATTATCAGAATCCCTGTTGATAGTTCTCTTTTTTGTCTTCAGCATGTTTATCAATTTATTCTCTTTACTGACTCTTCAGCAGAATTTTGAAAGGGAACGCAGATAAATGCATGCATTCTGTCCTGAACATATATGTTTATATTTAAATAAGTTTCAGTTCAGTTCAGTTCAATTGCTCAGTCGTGTCCGACTCTTTGCAACCCCATGAATCGCAGCACGCCAGGCCTCCCTGTCCATCACCAACTCCTGGAGTTCACTCAAACTCGCGTCCATCGAGTCCATGATGCCATCCAGCCATCTCATCCTCTGTCGTCCCCTTCTCCTCCTGCCCCCAACCTCTCCCAGCATCAAAGTCTTTTCCAATGAGTCAACTCTTCACATGAGGTGGCCAAAGTACTGGAGTTTCAGCTTTAGCATCATTCCTTCCAAAGAAACCCCAGGGCTGATCTCCTTCAGAATGGACTGGTTGGATCTCCTTGCAGTCCAAGGGACTCTCAAGAATCTTCTCCAACACCACAGTTCAAAAGCATCAATTCTTTGGCACTCAGCCTTCTTCACAGTCCAACTCTCGCATCCATACATGACCACTGGAAAAACCATAGCCTTGACTAGACGGACCTTAGTCGGCAAAGTAATGTCTCTGCTTTTGAATATGCTATCTAGGTTGGTCATAATTTTAGATGCTGTGAATTGCATGTTTTAACTACAGGATTAATTGAATGTTATCCTTTTGAAAAACCTTATTTATTTATTTGCTTATGGGTGCACTGGGTCTTCATTACTGTGTGCTGGCTTTCTCTAGTTGCAGTGAGTGGGGGCTACTCACTTGTTGCACAGCATAGGCTCTAGGGCAAGAGGGCTTAGTTGCTCTGTGGCATGTGGGATCTCTCTGGACCAGGGATCAAACCTGTGGTCCCTGTATTGGTAGGTTAATTCTTAACCACTGGACCATTAGGGAAGCCCATGAATACCAGTCCTGGAGAATTTTAAAAGTTATTTCTCAAAGTCATTCTGGGAACAACCCATAAAGGAAATGACTATCTTATGTTGGATCCAAAACCTAACAAATTTTTATTTGTTATTGCTAGTACTATGTATATATTTACTGTATGCCAACAGTATTCAGAACATATCAGTCCACCGAGGATGGCTAAAACACACATAGCTTGAGAGAGGGTTTCTCTCTACTGGGCTTCAAAATGAAGAGATCACAGCACTGAGATAGACACTTTTCAGGAGAAAATGATGACTCACACAGGGATGACTTAAAGGCATCTGGTTTCCATCTTCTTTGTTTCTTCTCTTGGACTCCATTCACAGGCACTTCCTTCCAGCTGGAGCTTTTAATGGCATAATGTGAAGGCAAGATCCACAGAAGTGGGTTTAGAGGAGGGACTTGAAGAAGAAAATGTAGATCATCAGGGGAGACCATGGAAAATTACACCCAGATGGGAGGTAGCAGTAAAAGTACATACATCCAGACTAAATCTACCAATTAAAATATTTAGGGAAAGGCAGAGAAGGGTATGATTTTTAATATGGGGAAACAAAAATTTGAACTGAATAAAAAGTCAAAGTGATACAATCATGATTGTAATTAACAGCACATTAATGTAATTTCTGTTTCTAGTCTGGGAAAATTATGTCGTTGTCTCTCCTTATTTAAATGAATGCAGCATAGTAGTACTTGTGGCTTTGTTGAGTCATTTTCCTAGCTCCATTCATGAGAGTGATATATTTCTTCCCATTTCATAGCTGAAAACACACTAACTTCCCTGGTGTTCCAAAGTGATCTTGGATGGTGGTAGATTGATGGATTCAGCTTTGTTGTTAAAATTACCATCAGAACCCATAAGAGACTTGAAGGAATGAAACAAGCAGTTGGTTTCTGTATACAAACACTCATTGCTCATGTTCCTCTCTTCCCAATCCATCAGGAGCAAGAAGGAAGCTCATTTCCTTTTTAAAAATGAGAGCCTGTTATATTGTTCTTTTTTTTCCTACACATGATATTTCACTTAACCAAACATCACCTGATCTGAGTGATTTGCCTGGTCTTATTCTACTCACTACACCCAAACAGCTCTTGTGGGCAGGGCTAGGGATGGGTGGGGTGGCATGGGATATTAATGGACATAGGCAATAGTGGAGTTGGAAGCTGTGACAATGGTTATGTTCTTCTGGATATCACGGTGGGCAGAGTCAATCCAAGCTGAGAACAAGTCAAAGAATAATTATGTGGCATTTCATGAAGATATGGCATTGTCCAAGTCTCTGCAGAGATATGGTATAAGGAGTAAATAGGTATATGTACCCAAAATGGTAATATGAGGCAGAGAGTATTACATTGCAAGAGAGGTGCAAATACGGCTGACAGGGATAAGAGATTAATTCTGAAGGTGGGGGTGACAGAAAGGAGTACAGATCAGAGGAGATCGAATGGTCAGAGGAGAATATGGAATGTGTGGGGAGGATTCTTTCCCTCATTGACTTGGATAAACCAAAGACAGGGCTGCCTTGACATGTAGGCCAAGGTTCCATGAACTCAAACGCAATTATAAATGTGTGAATCCAGCCAAGTATAAAGCAGTTGGGAGTGTTAGAATTTGTGACAAACTGAGGGCCATGTCCCACTGAAATCAGCTTTCAGTTTCATAATAGAAGTTCAAAGTCAGATAATTCAAGTCCTTGTCTGCACACTGTCTCTGTCATCAAAAGATCCCCCTACGCCTCTAACTTCATATTCCACTATCTCCTTCACCGCAGAGAGAGACCCACACTTTCCTCCATGGACACAGTCCTGACTGCATAACTATCGGTGATAGAATCTTCTAGAGCTGACTCTCCCAGAACTGTGATATAGAGTAGGCTTCAAAACAAACAAACTTTTCTACTTGGAAGATGGAATTTTTAGAAGTCAGTTTAATTAGCTTCTGCAGGGCGTTCTAGCACATGTGGGCCACGAACCCAGCAGTGGAAGATCTGGCTGAGCCTCTCAGCGTCCCTGGGTACTCCTGGAATTCCAGGGCTATGCCCAGGCAGAGGGGAAGGAGGAGCACTACTTCAGCCAGGTGGCTACTTCATGTGTTGGGCTCCTGAGTAAGATCTTTTCTGAAGAAAGAGTGACTTCTGAACATTGTTTTGATGCAGGTGAGCAAACTCCATCCTACTTCTTTAGAGAAGGACTTGGGTGTGACGCCCAACCTCTGCTCTCCTTACAATCATCCTGCTAGGAAAAACTCCTCTTGTTTCTCCTTTATTCACCATGCTCACACTCTAAACATCTCACTTCTAGTCACCAAATATGTGGATGTTTTCCCTACACTGAACGATTCTCCAATTCTTAGCAGAGACTGACTGGGTGTCCTACAAATTTAACTCAACTCTGACACTGCCTTCTTGGAGGTAGCATCAGATCCCACAAGTGAGCAGCTCAGATCCACAAGACTGCCCCCACTTTACATGCCACTTGCAAGTCCAGGCTGTCACCTCTATTTCTGAATGAATGGTTATAAGTCAGGGCCCACATGACCCCCTCCTCTATTTTGATCACTTGCTAGAATAGTGCAAGAACTCAGGGAAGCATTTACTGATTTATTATAAAATAACACAGCTCAGGAATAACCAGATGGAACCAATGAATACGACAAGGTATGGAGGGATGGGCGTGGAGCATCCCTACCCTCTCCCTGTGTGCAACCCTTCCAGCACCTCCACATAGTCACCAGCCTGGAAGCGCCTCAAATCTCCTTGTTCAGGAGTTTTTATAGAGTTGAACCTCCAGCCCTCTAATCCCTTGGTCTTTCTGTGACCAATTCCATCCTAAGGCTGTCTAGGGGCCCTGCCCTACCCTGAGGCTGTGTAGGAGCCCTACCTTAATTCACCTCATTTGCATAAACTCAGATGTGCTGAAAAGGGCTTGTGTGATTATACAGACACTCCCATCACTTAGGAAATGCACCAGAAACCAGAGACAAAGACCAAATACTTTTCTTATTGTTATGCCATAGTCCTACTCAGAGCTTCCCTGTTTGGCACACAAGGGTTTAGCCACCCCGACCCCATTCCATTCCAGTAAATACAGGGCCTCAGATGTAACTGCTCAATAAGAATAACTCATTGAAACATAGTAAAATCACATTAGTTCTGATTAAATTAGCAGCCAAAATTTCCAGAATTGAAGATGATCCTAAGTACCAAACAGGATTAAAAGGAAAATAATAAATCCATACATAGCAAAACTATAGGACAGAAAAGGAGAAAAAACTTAACCAAAGGGAAAAAAAAAAAAAAGAATTAGAATCTAACCCTTTTGCAAAATATCTAAATTGTCTTTAATCCTTTCCATAATAAGCAAACCTGTCAATGTATTTTAAGATACATTAAATCAAAACAGTGTGATTCTGTAAGCAAACAGGAATATTTTTATATTCTCCACTCATCTTTTTAGGATTTTAGACATTTGTAAATGGACTTCCTATTCCTTCCTTTGGTTTCGCTCAGTGAAATTCTCAAACTCCAGTGTGCTGAGGAATATTTTGTACAGGGTTGGACTCCCACCAACAACCAATATACAAAGGGAAGTGTGTAAATGAGATCTTCAATTGATACGCACTTAGATTAGCCCCTACTCCTCTTCCTGTGTGCATGTGTGTGTGCATGTACACACACACACACACACACACACACACACATACAAGATGCTGACTCTGGGGAATTCAACTGTATTTGCTTTCCATATGTTTCACACTTTCTCTTCATCTCACACAGGTATCCAGGCTTGTTATTTCTTGCTTAAGGCAAGGAAGGAGACAACCTGTTTTTAAAAGGATGAGGAGAGAAAAAAGTTGCTTTCCCAGGCTGAGAAGGGACCACAGCCTGTGGCTTCTGTGATCAGGAAGGCTCTGGGTATCTCTCTGTAACTGTGGCCAGTGGAGGAGAAAGCTGTGTGTGTACCACCATAGGCTAGACCCCAGGTACAGGTCAGTTCACTTTGCCAGAGATTCCCAATCCACACATGGCCTGGAAGCAGCAGAGGTGAAACCTGAGTGGCCCATGGAGACAGGGACAGTTAAAATCTCAGTGCTAACCAGCATAAGTAATGGCAAATACTGAAGGAGTCTTCCCAATACCTCTACATCACACAAAACATTGTACTCTGTTAGATCCACACTTCTGTAGAGTCCTGGTGTGTGAGGCATGCAAGCATCCCAAGCACAGCTGGGTTAAATATCCTGCTAACCTGGTGGGCTGGTTACTTGGAATGTAAGGGAATCCAAAAAGTTCATGTTTCTTGAACACATAACTTCTAGATGGAGATTTACACCTACTTTGGATATTTGTTGAGTGCCTAGCTTTTTTTTTAGTTCACTCTAAGATTATTTTTATCATTCTTCTTTACATTTAGTGGGTTTTTTTTTTAATTTAAATTGGAGGCTAATTACTTTACAATATTGTGGTGGTTTTCGCAACACATGTACACCTGTGGCTGATTCATGTGAGTGCCTTGCTTTTGAGAAGGATTCCCTCACAGTTGCTAGGGATCCATCTCTGTCAGCCTGGGGCAGAGGCAGGGGGGCAGTGAGGTACCTGAAAGGCAGCAGGAGGAGGTGAATGGCACCAGTTTCTCAGTCTTTCTGAGGCCTTGCTGCGGATAGTTTAACCAGTGCCCTAATCAAGCTCTGCCAATGTTTAGGGAGGGAAAAAAAATGCACATATTCAAAAGCAAACCAGCAAACAACTTCACTCCAGCAAATCATTTTATTAGGCTCAAGATGAGTTCCTGCCTGCAAAGCTCTCAAATGCCAGAAAGTGTGGGCTGGTCTGCCACCTACTTCCCATCCCAATCCTGCTGCTTAGGGTTCACTTGAATGGCTAATTGACGGTCACCTCACTTTCTTGTCAAAGCCAAAAGATTATACTTAATGCACAACTTAAGCCGTCCCCTGGACTTCGCTTGTTTAGACTGGCAATCATGTTTTCTGTTCCCTTCCCCACTTACCTTAAGTTTTAGCAATTGCCCTCTGGGTTCAAAAGAGCATCCCACTAGGCCATTGAAATGTTGAAAAGCCCCCTGACAAGGGGAAATGTTTATCTGCTCTGAGAGAGAGAAAGAACTGGGGGAAATATATGCAGCTTTGGTATATGACAGGATGCTAGTTTCTTGTGAGCAATTTCTTAACTTTCAGTTTAATAATAACTATAATCAACTTGGTACATTAAGAGTTGGTTAGAAGTGTTGTTAGTCAGTAACCAGAAACTTTAAAGGTGGTACACAAGTCATAATGGTGATCTCTCACACGATGTGAACATAATGTCCCATGTTCCTTTGGGCTTTGTAAGGTGCAGGAAGGCTTTCTCAGTCTATCTTTGGAGGCCGAGGAAGATAAAGGCCTGTCACTAGCTCTTTACCGATCCTTCCTCCTGTGGATTCCCAGCAGATGAACTTGCTCAGCATGGACAAACCTTTCAAGGATGCATCTGGATGACCTACTACCAACAGGTGGGGGACTCAGCTGTGTGATCTGGGCATCACTTCAAAATCCTGATTCCAGTAAGATGTAGATGGAATCATCAAGTCATCAAAGAGGAACCAGGCAGGCATGCTTTATCTGGAAAAATAAAAGTCTCTGAACTCAAATAGTCCAAATATTAAACCTCAACCTCCAGTTGTTACCAATGAGATAATCAGGTAACTTAAAACACAAATATACATCTAAGCCCAGCCTGTAGAGTAAAAACTACAATTGGACTTATCAAGTTCTTTTCTGCTTTGGGTCCAATGAGCCTGTGAAACCAACTTTTATTCATGTTTGTCATATATGAACATGAGAGTTGGACCATAAGAAAGCTGAGTGCCGAAGAATTGATGCTTTTGAACTGTGGTGTTGGAGAAGACTCTTGAGAGTCCCTTGGACTGCAAGGAGATCCAACCAATCCATCCTAAAGGAAATCAGTGCTGAATATTCACTGGAAGGACTGATGCTGAAGCTGAAACTCCAATACTTTGGCCACCCGATGTGAAGAACTGACTTACTGTAAAAGACCCTGATGCTGGGAAAGACTGAAAGTAGGAGGAGAAGGGGATGACAGAGGATGAGATGGTTAGATGGCATCACCAACTCAATGGACATTAGTTTGAGCAAGCTCCGGGAGTTGGTGATAGAGAAGCCTGGAGTGCTGCAGTCCATGGGGTCACAAAGATTCGGACACGACTGATCGACTGAACTGAACTGAATTATCTCACTGTAAATATGACTTTCTTTTCAAAAAAAGCTTTCCTGACATGATCCCCATATTATGTAAGGCCCCAATTACATGGTCATCAAATTAAAGCACCCTGTCCTACTTCTTCACAACACATAAGAAAAACATAACAAAGTCACTTTCTTTGTAATCTATCTCCATTGCTGGAATATAAGCTCCATGGGGGTAAGGGATGTTTTTCTTATTTATTGTGGCATCCCAAACTCTTCGTACACAGCCTAACTCATAGCAGATGTTCAGTGAATAGTTGTTGAGCGAATGGCTGAATGATCTGTCTCCCGATGTTGGTGGGAGGACTGAGGTAATGCTTATAATCAAGTCTGCACATCAGTTCAGTTCAGTTCAGTCACTCAGTCGTGTCCGACTCTTTGCGACCCCATGAATCGCAGCACACCAGGCCTCCCTGTCCATCACCATCTCCCGGAGTTCACTCAAACTCGTGTCCATCGAGTTGGTGATACCATGCAGCCATCTCATCCTCTGTCGTCCCCTTCTCCTCCTGCCCCCAATCCCTCCCAGCATCAGAGTCTTTTCCAGTGAGTCAACTCTTCGCATGAGGTGGCCAAAGTACTGGAGTTTCGGCTTTAGCATCATTCCCTCCAAAGAAATCCCAGGGCTGATCTCCTTCAGAATGGACTGGTTGGATCTGCTTGCAGTCCAAGGGACTCTCAAGAGTCTTCTCCAACACCACAGTTCAAAAGCATCAATTCTTCAGTGCTCAGCTTTCTTCACAGTCCAACTCTCACATCCATACGTGACCACAGGAAAAACCATAGCCTTGACTAGACAGACCTTAGTCGGCAAAGTAATGTCTCTGCTTTTCAATGTGCTATCTAGGTTAGCCATAACTTTTCTTCCAAGGAGTAAGCATCTTTTAATTTCATGGCTGCAGTCACCATCTGCAGTGATTTTGGAGCCCCCCAAAATAGTCTGACACTGTTTCCACTGTTTCCCCATCTATTTGCCATGGAGTGATGGGACCGGATGCCATGATCTTCGTTTTCTGAATGTTGAGCTTTAAGCCAACTTTTTCACTCTCCTCTTTCACTTTCAGCAAGAGGCTTTTTAGTTCCTCTTCACTTTCTGCCATAAGGATGGCGTCATCTGCATATCTGAGGTTATTGATATTTCTCCCGGCAATCTTGATTCCAGCCTGTGCTTCTTGCAGCCCAGTATTTCTCATGATGTACTCTGCATAGAAGTTAAATAAGCAGGGAGACAACAGACAGCCTTGACATACTCCTTTTCCTATTTGGAACCAGTCTGTTGTTCCATGTCAAGCTCTAACTGTTGTTTCCTGACCTGCATATAGGTTTCTCAAGAGGCAGGTCAGGTGGTCTGGTATTCCCATCTCTTTCAGAATTTTCCACAGTTTATAGAATCAGTCAAATCAATTCATTTTATCTTTATTCCTCCCTTTTCAATTTTGCTGGTGTTTGACAGGTGTATTCATTTTCCTCCTTTCTTCAAACTCTAGATTGTTCATATCCTAGTGAAAAATCATGATTTTAGAGCTGGGGTGTAGGAAGCCGTCATGTCAGAGATAACATAGCTGCAATCAGAAGAGCAGTGTGCCGGGGTCACATAATCAGTTTGGTGGCAATTTGGTGACATGTTTAGTGCATGGTCTAGATCTTCTGCTTCTTCACTGTAGCTCCAGCCTCCTCACTGCACTTGGTATATCCTGCATTTTTTTTTAACTTTCTTTCTTAATCTTCGACCTTTTCTCAAAGATTACCTGAGTGGCTAACCTGACGGTGACAGTGGCCTGGCCTGGCTGAGACTTCTCACAAGAAAAAGGATTTGCTTGCCAAACTGAGCATACTTTAGCCATTTCCTGCAAGTGCGTGTGTGTGTGTGTATGTGTGTGTATTTGTGTGTGTGCTTAGTCACTCAGTCGTGTCCGACTCTTTGAGATCCTATGGACTGTAGCCTACCAGGCTCCTCTGTCCATGGGGACTCTTCAGGGAAGAATACTGGAGTGGGTTGCCATGCCCTCCTCCAGGGGGTCTTCCCAACCCAGCGATTAAACCCAGGTCTCCTGCATTGCAGGTGGATTCTTTACCGTCTGAGCCACCAGGGAAGCCCTTTAAATAAGCTAAAAACTTTGCTCCAGACCTGGAAAAAAAATTAGAATTCATTTGCCGTATATAGGACACTTATAATGAAAAAGAAATCTGTTTTTATAGTTTTTTTCTAAATCCATAGGCATTTTCTTCTTTAATTGTATTATTAATCAGAATTCAGACCTTAACAGTTTTAAAATAATTCATTGTGTGATTCAATGCTGTAAGTAACCAAATTGTGGATTTTCTTTGTTCTAATGTCCTTAACATTTGTCAGTTTTGGGATTATCTGGAAGATGTAGAAGTCGACTGAGAAGACTACATTATTTTAACCATTTAGATGACTGAGTAGCAGAAAGTCGCTGAAGGTATTTACCAAATTTAGATCAAGGACTTCTAGGAATTCATGAGTACCCTGGGGAAACCAATCTTTAGTCCCCAAAGAGAAGCTGGACTTATTTTCTGCTGTGGCCTGGCCTAAATTTAATGGAATCAGAATTCTGAAAAAGTGCAGAACTATCTGAAAAATGAAATCACACTTTCAGAAGCAATTGCCTCATTCTGATGCTATGAATCATGCTGTAAGCTTCTCTGTATGCTTTTGATGCTTAAACATGGAAGGTTCCTAAATGACCAAGTATCTGTCATATCAGTTCTCTAGTAGTTTCTAAAGCTACTTGTGCTCAACTTTTGGGTAATGTTTGTGTTTGCATGGCTCTGTGACAATGCATTCTATTTCACTGACACTGAGACCCATCACTAACAATATAAATCTACTGTCAGAATTGCAATGGTCAGTGACTCAATGTACCCAGTAGTTCTCAAGAAGATCGAACTGACTAAATAACAGTATTCTCTCTGATTTCATCAACAAGGATTGACTACCCCTAGGCCAAAAACTTTATGTTTTTATGTGAAGACATTTGGCTAAAGTATCTTTTTTGAGTCACTTTAAAAATTATTCATTAAATAACTAATAGTAACTTTTATCATATGAATATAAAAGTAATAATCATAAAATTAGGAAAAATAGAAAAGCACACAGATATGTACAGTTAATTTTTTTTTGGCAAATATTTCTCATTTTTCCTATGCTTCTATAAACATATATGTGAGAATTTTTTTATATTCTTACAAACTTCTATTTTAAACTTTATATTTTAACACTAATAATGATGATTGTTACTACTATATACCAGGAACCAGGCTAAGCACTTTACAGGAACTATCTCATTTAATCTTCACAGTAACCTTCTCATTTACATGTGAGGAAACAGACACTTAAGGAGATTTAGTAACTGCTGAAAGCCTCAGACCTAGTAATTGGTGGAGTTGGAACTTGAAATGACATTTCCTTCCAGAATCTATTATCTTACATTATACTATACTGTTTTCCTTCTCAAGACATTAAATATTCTTCTATCATATTTTTATTAGGACTACTTTTTAAGCAGTTTAAAGGTTCAGAGAAAAATCTGGGAAAAGGTACAGAGATTTCCCATATACCTCCTGTGGCCACACATGCATAGCCTCCCCAGTTATCATCATCTGCCACCAAGCTTGTTACACTTGATGAACCTACATTGATACCTCACAATCATCCAAAGCCCATTGTTTACCTTAGAGTGCACTCTTGTACATTCTATAGGTTTGGACAAGTGTTTAATGACATACCATCAATATGGTATCATGTAGGGAATTTTCATGGCCCTAAAAATCCTCTGTGCCCTATTTATCTATCCCACCCAGTCTCCTTCCTATTATATTTTAATGGCAAATACTGTATCATATTGCTGATGATTCTGTTCTTATCTTTAACTTATGGTATTTCCAGTTTTCCAGTGGTATAAGTGACTCTGTGATAAGCATTGAGAAATGTTTGATAAATCTTTGGTTCAGTTCAGTTCAGTCACTCAGTCGTGTCTGACTCTTTGTGACCCCATGAATCGCAGCACGCCAGGCCTCCCTGTCCATCACCATCTCCCGGAGTTCACTCAAACTCACGTCCATCGAGCCAGTGATGCCATCCAGCCATCTCATTGTCTGCCATCCCCTTCTCCTCCTGCCCCCAATCCCTCCCAGCATCAGAGTCTTTTCCAATGAGTCAACTCTTCGCATGAGGTGGCCAAAGTACTGGAGTTTCAGCTTTAGCATCATTCCTTCCAAAGAACATCCAGGGCTGATCTCCTTTAGAATGGACTGGTTGGATCTCCTTGCAGTCCAAGGAACTCTCAAGAGTCTTCTCCAACACCACAGTTCAAAAGCATCAATTCTTCGGCGCTCAGCCTTCTTCACAGTCCAACTCTCACATCCATACATGACCACTGGAAAAACCATAGCCTTGACTAGACAGACCTTTGTTGGCAAAGTAATGTCTTTGCTTTTCAATATGCTATCTAGGTTGGTCATAACTTTCCTTCCAAGGAGTAAACATCTTTTAATTTCACGGCTGCAATCACCATCTGCAGTGATTTTGGAGCCCAAAAAATAAAGTCTGACACTGTTTCCATTGTTTCCCCATCTATTTCCCATGGAGTGATGGGACCAGATGCCATGATCTTCGTTTTCTGAATGTTGAGCTTTAAGCCAACTTTTTCACTCTCCTCTTTCACTTTCAGCAAGAGGCTTTTTAGTTCCTCTTCCCTTTCTGCCAGAAGAGTGGTGTCATCTGCATATCTGAGGTTATTGATATTTCTCCTGGCAATCTTGATTCCAGCTTGTGTTTCTTCCAGTCCAGTGTTTCTCATGATGTACTCTGCATAGAAGTTAAATAAGGAAGGTGACAATATACAACCTTGACGTACTCCTTTTCCTATTTGGAACCAGTCTGTTGTTCCATGTCCAGTTCTAACTGTTGCTTCCTGACCTCCATATAGGTTTCTCAAGAGGCAGGTCAGGTGGTCTGGTATTCCCATCTCTTTCAGAATTTTCCACAGGTTCTTCTGATCCACACAGTCAAAGGCTTTGGCATAGTAAATAAAGCAGAAATAGATACCTCCAGATGCTGATCTGGAAATAAGGAATTGAGCATCACTGGCTTATTTGGGAGTGATCCACAAAACATCAGAAAGGGAAGTGAGAAAGGGAAAGGAAGACAGTCAATACAGGGTGTGGTAATGAGCAACTATTCATGGGCAACTGTGGGCTCAATTCCATTGCGACCTTTGCGAGTCTGTATTGAACTCAACAATAGTCGTCCCCATCATTGGTTGAGGACTACTCCCAGAGGTGTTAACTGCTTGGAACTTCCAGCCAGCCTCATGTGTGACCTGTCATGCTTCCTTGCCCAGAAAAGATCCCAGGCAGAGAATTGCCAGTGCTGGCAGTGGGAAACCAGGTTATATGCACAGAGGGATATGGATGGGCACTGGTAACATTTGCTACAGCACGTATCCATGATGATTTCCTTCTGGATAAATGTAGCATAAATAAAATTCTATGATATAATAAATTTTGATTGCCAGATTTGCCCACAGAAACGTTGTGTCAATTTATGCACACCTTCTGTGCTGAAACCAACATTAAGTTTACCACTCTTAGTAAGTCATTACGTATAAAAAATACCTTATTTGCATTTTCTTGATTACTGTTGCAGTTAGTTTTTTTAATTTATTTTTTGTTATAATTAGTATTTCCTTTTTTGTCTGTGCATTGCTCTTTATTTACTTTGACCATCTTTTAATTGCAGTGTTTGGATTTTAAAATTCACTATTTTCTTGTTTGTTGCTGAAATTTTACCTGGTTTGTTCTTTGCCTTTTAAGTTTTATAATTCATTAATATCGAAAAGTTTTACATTTTTATATACTTTTATCTGTAGATCAGTTTCCTTAAAGGACTCAGATTTTTCATGCGTATATATATGCATCTATATTTTACTTAAACATTTCCATTAATATATCTGTTATTGATTTTGATTTATGGTTTGAGGTAGGGATCAAATGTGCTTGTGCTTAGTCACTCAGTCATGTCTGACTCTTTGCAACCCCATGGACTGTATGTAGCCTGCTGGGCACCTCTGTCCATGGGGATTCTCCAGACAAGGATACTGGAGTGGGTTGCCATGCCCTCTTCCAGGGGATCTTTCCAAGGGATTGAATCCAGGTCTCCCACATTGCAGGCAGATGCTTTACCATCTGAGTCACCAGGAAAGATAGTGTATTTTTCCCATGCTGACTTGAGATGCTAAATTTAGTAAATTCGTCCTTGGTGGCTCAGACGGTAAAGAATCCACTTGCAGTGTGGGAGACCTGGGTTCGATTCCTGGATTGGGAAGATCCCCTGAAGAAGAGAAGGGCAACCCACTTCAGAATTCCATGGACAGAGGAGCCTGGCAGGCTACAGTCCATGGGGTCTCAAAGAGTCAGACATGGCTGAGCGACTAACATTTTCACTTTCATGTAACATCAATTTATTAAAAACAAAGACTAATGGATTTCTAGATTGATTGATTTGTATTTTCTAATTTCAACTAGTATCCATGTTCACAAAATTTCCTAATTTTAATTAACATATTAATTTAAATTTATATACTTAATTTTAATTTACTTATTAATTTTAATGATAATTCACAATACTTACTAATTTTAAAAATTCAGATTGCCTATGTTCATATTAATTTCTGATCATAGGCTTACTACTGCAATATCTTGCCTACCCATTTTGTATCTCCCTTGCCTGTGGACATACAATAATCCTCCTGCCTCTTCTCTAGCTTCTTGCAGTCTTTGGCATTCCAGCCTACAAGTTGAACTCTTAATGTCAACCAGAAAGAAAACATTATTTTATCTTGAATTTTTATTGTAAACATAACTTGAACATGATTTTTAAATTACCTTGTCTCTGCACGAGGCAACACTCCCTTCAGCAGGATACATTATTTGGTTATAAAGTAAAAGTCTAGAAATTGGTACATGTTGAATCAGCCTCCAGGGACTCCTTATGTTTCCACAAATGCAATATCAGTAGCATAAGAATGGAAATTGCCTCTAAGTGTTCAAGCTTCAACAATATGTCTTTTCTGATTTCACAGTTACATTGGGGAAGTGAGCCAGAGCTTGGGTACACAACATTGCAAGCAGCCAGTTACTCAGCTACTAAGGTTCCTGATTCAACTTGTGCCTGTTGTGCATTACATTTACCATTTTCAGGTTGTGCCCTTCCAAACTGAGTCCATGTGGCCTCATCCCACTGTATTAAAATATCAAGGGATTGTTTTATTACAACAACATGAAAAAATTTATTATGCTAAAACAAGAAACTTCAAAATGTCTCCAGTCTGTTCTACATGAAAAGAAAGGACCTACTCCAGAAAGCATTCCTATACCTTTCTGTTATGGGTTGAATTGTGCCCCCTAACCCCCAAATTTATATGCTGAAATTGTTACACTCAGTATCACAAAAGTGAAGTGGAAGTCACTCAGTCATGTCTGACTTTTTGCGACCCCATGGACTGTAGCCTGCCAGGCTCTTCTGTCCATGGAATTTTCCAGGCAAGAATACTGGAGTGGGTAGCCGTTCCCTTCTCCAGGGGATATTCCCAACCCAGGGACTGAACCCCGGTCTCCCACACTGCAGTGACCTTATGTGGAGATAGGGACTTTACAGAGGTAATCAAGTTAAAATGAGGTCATAAGAACGGTCCTAATCCAATATGATGGGTGTCCTTGTAAGAAGGGGAAATTCAGACACAGAGACAAACACGCATAGACTAGGAAGATGATATGAAGAGACACGCAGAGATGATGGCTATCTATAAGACAAAGAATGCCAAGGACACCACAATCTAGGAGAGATGTCTGGAATGGATCCTTGCCTAGTTTTCAGAGGAACATGCCCCTGCTGACTTCTTGATCTTAGACTCTGACCTCTAGAACTGTGAGACAATAAATTTCTGCTATTTAAGCCACCAATTTTGTGGTACTTTGTTACAGCAGCCCTAGAAAATGAATACATTTTCCCTCTCTTTCTGCTTCTTTGCTCTCTCCCCAAGTAGACTTCCTATACCTATAGAAGAGATATATCACATTTTATGGAGTTTTAAGCTTTTCTAATTGGTTTTGAAGAGGCAGTACATGCATATGGGGAAAGAATTTTTAGGGTATTTTTGTTGTCGTTCAGTTGGTAAGTTTTGTCTGACTATACAATCCCATGGACCACAGCATGCCAGGCTTCCCTGTGCTTCACTATCTCTCAGAGTGCACTCAAACTCATGTCCATTGTGTCGATGCTGCCATCTAACCATCTCATCCTCTGTCATCCCCTTTTCCTACCCTTAATATTTCCCAGCATCACAGTCTTTTCCAATGAATCAGCTCTTCGCCTCAGGTGGCCACAGAAACGGAGCTTCAGCTTCGGCATCGGTCCTTCCAATGAATACTCAGGGTTGATTTCCTTCAGGATTGACTGGTTTTATCTCCTTGCAGTCCAAGGGACTCTCAAGAGTCTTCTCCAGCACCACAACTTGAAAGCATCAATTCTTTGGTGCTCAGCCTTTGTATGGTCTCGCATCCATACATGACTATTGGAAAAACCATAGCTTTGACTATACACTCCTTTGTCAGCACAGTTATAACTCTGCTTTTTAACATGTGATCTAGGTTTGTCATAGTTTTGCTTCCAAGGAGCAGTTCACTTCAGTTCAGTCACTCAGTCATGTCTGACTCTTTGTGACCACATGGATTACGGCATGCCAGGCTTTCCTGTCCATCACCAGCTCTCGGAGTTTACTCAAACTCATGTCCATTGATTCGGTGATGCCATTCAACCATCTCATCCTCTGTTGTCCCCTTCTCCTCCTGTCTTCAATCATCTTCAAAAGACCCTAGCATCAGGGTCTTTTCCAATGAGTCAGTTCTTCGCATCAGGTGGCCAAAGTCCTGGAGTTTTGGCTTCAGTATCAGTCCTTCCAATGAATATTTAGAACTGATTCCCTTTAGGATGGACTGGTTGGATCTCCTTGCAGTCCAAGGGACTCTCAAGAGTCTTCTCCAACACCAGAGTTCAAAAGCATCAATTCTTCAGTGCCCAGCTTTCTTTATAGTCCAACTGTCACATCCATACATGACTACTAGAGAAATCATAGCTTTGACCAGATGGACCCTTGTTGGCATGGTAATGTCTCTGCTTTTTAATATGCTGTCTAGGTTGGTCATAGCTTTTCTTTCAAGGAGCAAGTGTCTTTTAAATTCATGGCTGCAGTCACTATCTGCAGTGATTTTGGAGCCCAAATAAATAAAGTCTCTCACTGTTTCCATTGTTTGCCCATCTATTTACCATGAAGTGATGGGGCTGGATGCCATAAGTTTAGTTTTTTGAATGTTGAGTTTTAAGGCAACTTTTTCACTCTCTTCTTTCACTTTCATCAAGAGACTCTTTAGTTCTTCTTTGATTTCTGCCATAAGGGTGGTATCATCTGCATATCTGAGATTACCGATATTTCTCCCAGCAAATTTGATTCCACCTTGTGCTTCCTCCAGCCCAGCATTTCTCACAATGTATTCTGCATGTAAGTTAAATAAACAGGGTGACAGTATACAGCCTTGATGTACTCCTTTCCTAATTTGGAACCAGTCTGTTGTTCCATGTCCAGTTCTAACTATTGCTTCTTGACCTGCATACAGATTTCTCAGGAGGCAGGTCAGGTGGTCTGGCATTCCCATCACTTTAAGAATTTTCCACAGTTTGTTGTGATCCATACAGTCAAAGGATTTGGCATAGTCAATAAAGCAGAAGTAGATGTTTTTCTGGAACTCTCTTGCTTTTTCAATGATCCAATGGATGTTGGCAATTTGATCTCTAGTTCCTCTGCCTTTTCTAAATCCAGCTTGAACATCTGGAAGTTCACAGTTCACATACAGTTGAAGCCTGGCTTGGAGAATTTTGAGCATTACTTTGCTAGCATATGCTGCTGCTGCTAAGTCACTTCAGTTGTGTCCAACTCTGTGCAATCCCATAGACGGCAGCCCACCAGGCTCCCCCATCCCTGGGATTCTCCAGGCAAGAACACTGGAGTGGGTTGCCATTTCCTTCTCCAATGCATGAACGTGAAAGGTGAAAATGAAGTCACTCAGTCATGTCCAACTTTTAGTGACCCCATGGACTGCAGTCTACCAGGCTCCTCCATCCATGGGATTTTCCAGGCAAGAGTACTGGAGTTGGGTACCATTGCCTTCTTCGTGTGAGATGAGTGCAACTGTGAAGTAGTTTGAACATTCTTTGGCATTGCCTTTCTTTGGGATTGGAAAGAAAGCTGACCTTTTCCAGTCCTGTGGTCACTGCCGATTTTTCCAAATTTGCTGGCATATTGAGTGCAGCACTTTCACAGTATCATCTTTTAGGATTTGAAATAGCTCTTTGGAATTCCATCACCTCCACTAGCTTTGTTCGAAGTGATGCTTCCTAAGGTCCATTTGACTTCACATTCCAGGATATCTGGCTCTAGGTGACATCATAGATGTCAGTTTGGCCTTGGAGTACAAAATGAAGCAGGGCAAAGACTAACAGAGTTTTGCCAAGAGAACGCATTGTCATAGCAAACACCCTCTTCCAACAGCACAAGAGAAGACTCTACACATGGACATCACCAGATGGTCAATACCAAAATCAGACTGATTATATTCTTTCCAGCCAAAGATGGAGAAACTCTATACAGCCAGCAAAAACAAGACTTGGAGTTGACTGTGGCTAAGATCATGAACTCCTTATTGCCAAATTCAGACTTAAAATTGAAGAAAGTAGGGAAAACCACTAGACCATTCAGGCAGGATCTAAATCAAATCCCTTACCGATTATACAGTGGCAGTGAGAAATAGATTCAAGGGATTAGATCTTATAGACAGAGTGCTCGAAGAAATATGGATGGAGGTTCATGACATTGTACAGGAGGCAGTGATCGAGACCATCCACAAGAAAAAGAAATGCAAAAGGGCAAAATGGTTGTTTGAGGAGGCCTTACAAATAGCTGAGAAAAGAAGAGAAGCAAAAGGCAAAGGAGAAAAGGAAAGATATACCCATTTGAATGCAGAGTTCCAAAGAATAGCAAGGAGAGATAAGAAAGCCTTCCTCAGTGATCAATGCAAAGAAATAGAGGAAAATAATAGAATGGGAAAGACTAGAGATCTCTTCAAGAAAATTAGAGATACCAAGGGAACATTTCATGCAAAGATGAGCACAATAAAGGACAGAAATGGTATGGACCTAACAGAAGCAGAAGATATTAAGAAGAGGTGGCAAGAATATACAGAAAAACTGTACCAAAAAAAAAAAAAAATCCAAGGAGCAAGCCTCTTTTAATTTCATGGCTGCAGTAACCATCCACAGTGATTTTGGAGCCCAGGAAAGTAAATCTGCCACTGCTTCCACTTTCCCCCCATCTATTTGCCATTAAGTGTTGGGTAGGTGCCATGACTTTCATTTTCTGAATGTTGAGCTTCAAGCTAACTTCTCACTCTCCTCTTTCACCTTCATCACGAGGCTGTCTAGTTCCTCTTCACTTTCTGCCATTAGAGTGGTATCATCTCCATATCTGAGGTTGTTGATAATTCTCCTGGCAATCTTGATTCCAGCTTGTGATTCATCCAGCCAGGTATTTCACAAGATGTACTTTGCAAAGAAGTTAAATAAGCAGGGTAATAATGTACAGCCTTGATGTACTCCTTTCCCAATTTTGATCCAATCTGTTGTTCCACATCTGGTTCTGACTGTTTCTTCTTGACCTGAATACAGGTTTTTCAGGATGCTATTAAGGTAATTTGGTATTCCCACCTTTTTAAGAATTTTCTACAGTTTGCTGTGATCATACAGTCAAAGGCTTTCCCATAGTCAATGAAGCAGAAGTAGATGTTTTCCTGAAATTCCCTTTTTTTCCCCTAAGATCCAATGGATGTTGGCAATTTGATCTCTGGTTCCTCTGCCTTTTCTAAATCCAGTTTGTACATCTGGAAGTTCTCCGTTCACATACTGTTGAAGCCTAACTTGAAGGATTTTGAGCATTATCTTGGTAACCTGTGAAATGAGTGCAAGTTTATGGTAATTTGAACATTCTTTGGCGTTGCCTTTCTTTGGGATTGGAATAGTAACTGACCTTTTCCAGTCCCGTGGCCACTGCTGAGTTTTCCAAATTTGTTGGCATATTGAGTGCAGCACTTTAACAGTGTAATATTTTAGGATTTTAAGTAAATCACCTGGAATTCCATCACCCCTAATAGCTTTGTTAGTATTAGTGCTTCCTAAGGCCCATTTGACTTCACACTCCAGGATGTCTGGCTCTAGGTGAGTGATCACACTTTCATGGTTATCTGGGTCATTTTAACCATTTTTGTATAGTTTTTCTGTATATTCTTGACACCTCTTCTTGATCTTTTCTGCCTTTGTTAGGTCCTTGCTGTTTCTGTCTTTTTTGTGCCCATCTTTTCATGAAATGTTTTCTTGGTATCTCCAATTTTTTTTAAAGAGATCTCTAGTCTTTCCCATTCTATTGTTTCCCCGTATTTATTTGCATTACTTACTTAAGAAGCCTTTCTTATGAACTGCATAAAGCAGACTTTCGAGTAGACACCAAGTCCGCCTCAGCAGGCTCCCTACAGTACCCTACCTCTCATTCCCTCCAAGTTACAACTACCATTATCTGTAGCTTAAATTCTAAGTTTCATGGTCAGCCCTACTTCAGTTCCCTGCTTCCTCTCATTGACCATAGGCCCTTGGGGGAAGAAATATTGCTTCATTCTATGTAATCTCAGCTCTAAATAAATCTGAGTTTCATGAATTGTTCACTGGCTAAGTTCAGGCAGACTAAATTCAAGTTGGTTTAAGGCTCTGATTGCTGTTATATATCCAAACAGTCCTGTTATTTAGCCATTTATACTTCTAGGGTGAAACAGGATCTCAGTAAAGATTTTGCTTGGGAGATGGACTTGGGAGATAGTGAGGAACCTGGGTGATGTTGGAGAGAGTTAGTAGAAAGAATCTCTCTAAAGAGAAAGTGATTGTTGGGTGTGACTTTTTTGCTCTTCTTAATGGTTCCAGTAATTGATTTTGAATAGGAGTAACCCAGCTCCAACCAGTCCATTCTAAAGGAGATCAGCCCTGGGTGTTCTTTGGAAGGAATGATGCTGAAGTTGAAACTCCAGTACTTTGGCCACCTCATGCGAAGAGTTGACTCATTGGAAAAGACTCTGATGCTGGGAGGGATTGGGGACAGGAGGAGAAGGGGACGACAGAGGATGAGATGGCTGGATGGCATCACCAACTCAATGGACGTGAGTTTGAGTGAACTCCGGGAGATGGTGATGGACAGGGAGGCTTGGTGTGCTGCGATTCATGGGGTCGCAGAGAGTCGGACACGACTGAGCGACTGAACTGAACTCAACTGAACTCAGCTCCTATTTGTTAATTTGACAGGCAGTCTTACATTCTGGTTAAGAGCTTGGGGGCCAAACCGCCTCCTATGTCTGTTGTACTAGTTCTACCACTCATTAATTGTGTGACACCGAAGAAGTGATTTAATTTCTCTGTAACCAAGTTCCTCATCCAGAAAATGAAGAAAACAATAGTATCCCCTTTTTATATTTGCTGTTAAGGATTAAATGAGCTAAAGCTCTTAGAACCATGCCAGGCAAATAGTAAGAGCTGTATTGTTTATTGTTTACATTAACCACCCATTAGCCACCCATAAGTGGCTTTGTTCATGTATCAGCTAGGATGCTTTCAAAATTCAAGTAGCAGAATACCAAACAAAAAGGAGCTTAAACAATAAAGACATTTATCAACTCCTGTAACAGCAAGTTTTGAAGGAGGTTTTCAAGGTTGGTAATTCAGTGGTTTGTTGATAGCACCAAGAGTCAAGTTTCTCTGTATCTTTGGAATTCCCATTTTTGATGGATAGACATCCTCAGCACATTAGCTTTTGTCCTCAGCCCTGTATTCTCAGGCTCACAAAATGTCTATGACTATCCCAAGAGTCACACACAGACATGAAAATATTGAGAGACAGTCAGAAAAGAGAGCCTCCCCCTACCCTCTGCAACATGTCTCTTGTAAAAAATAAGCAAAAAGCTTTCCCAGAAGTTCCCAGAAGCCTTCTCATGTATCATTGGCCAGAATTATGTCACATGTCCATGCTTAACCAATCATTAGGGTGAAGGATATGACTACTCAGATACACAAGTCCAAGTACTGCCTGGAAAAAAGGTAGTCAGTTGATAATAAATGTCTTCATTGGAATTAGTTTGCCTCAATTTCTGGTTGGAATTGCTGAAATTTCAGTTTGTTCATTTATTTATTCCCCGAAACTAGTTTTTTTCTGCTACATTAGTTAATTTGTCATAACAGTCATACTATTTGCCATTTTCTTTGTGTGTATGTGTGTTCGTGTGGTGTAAAAGAGGAATTTTTGAGAGGGAAGGAGAGAGGGACAGAGGGAGAGAGAGGGAATTCAATTTCTTTTTTGTTTGTTTGTTTGTTTAAGTTTATTTTTGATTGGAGGATAATTGCTTTACAATATTGTGTTGATTTCTGCCATACATCAACACGAATCAGCCATAGCTATATGTATGGCCCCTCCCTCTTGAACCTCCTTCTCACCTCCCATGGAATTCAACTTCTTGATGGCAGTCTTTATTTGGCTATCTTACAGGAATCTTAGACAGTTTCAAAAAGTGAACATATTTCCCCTAAACTGATAACCATCAAAGAATAAGAGGAATCAGCCCTGCCCCATGGAGATTACAGTGCAATAGCTCCAGTTTACCCATTGACTTTTCTATTCCAACCCTCCTTTATCTGCTTTCTCAACCTCAAGTAATCAGTGTCACTTTGGACAATGCCTGTCAGTGTACACCTTGATGAGAACACACTTCAGCACAGTCAGAGCTCCACGGCTGGCTCCCTGCCCATCATGGAGCCCTTATGGCCTCTCTGGCAAGATGTGGCTACGCTCTAGACCATGGCCAGCTCCCTTCTGTTTCAGTCATGAAAGGCAAAACGTCTGTCAACTCTTAGCTCTTCAAAATGGACAAATGGTCAATCAAATGGGATAGGGGGCTGCAGTCTTTGCTATTGGGATGAATGGAATCCAATAAAAAGACATTTTAAAATCTCTGTAATTGTCATTTTTCACTAATTCACTTTGCCCTACTATGAACTGATATTAAAGAAAACCATCCTTACCTCATGCAACCTTAAAAAGCTAATTATATAAAAGAGAGAGATGAGAAGACTCAGAGTAGAAGGGAGGGAATGTTGCACTCTCCTCGCAAGCCCACGAAGCTTAGGCCAGATCCCTGGCATGGAGCCCATCTAGGAAATGCCCCAAGTTCTTCAGTTGCACAAGTGGGAGTCACACTTCCTCCCAGTGAGTTCACTGGCCCTGAGGGCACCATGGCAGGATGGAATCTTGCATCTAGAAGGAGCTGGCCTTCCTGTGACAGGCCCAATTAAGCCACCAGCTGTGAACAATTATCCCGAAGGCCAATCAGGTGCAGGCAGCTGGGTAGTGTGGGAGCTGGACTGGAATCTTCCAGAAAGCTAGAGACTCTTGGCTGCCTAAAACTTCAATTCAATTTGTATTTATGGAGCCCCTCTTAAAACTCAGATGGATCTTATTGAAGCTCCTGCATCTGAGAGGTATTAGGATAATATATGGAGGTGGCCAAGATCAGGGATTGTCCTCTGAGAAGCTGTGCAGAGGCACATTGAAGAAGCTTCAGTCTACCTGTCTCACACCTATTTTTTGTAGGTACTGGGTGGAAAGAGTCAGAGAGACTCTATGTCTTATAGACCAGTTGTCTATTGTGTTTTCTCTGCACTCAGGAGAAAAATTTTTTCTTAGGAAAGGATTTCAAATTCCTTTGCCTTGATGAGTCACTGACTGGTGACATACTTTAATTATTTTTATGCAAATATCTCTAGGGAGATATGGCCTTGATTTTTTCAGTAGTTTTCAAACTATGTTCCTCAGAACCATTTAAGTTCCACAGAGTTTCTACAAAGCCTGATTTAAGAGGAAAAGTATGCCATAAATTGGCTTCTATATAGTATTATCTTCCAAGTATTACAAAAATGCTTGCTTTTTAAAATTCTAAGCTAAAGAATTGAAGGCTTAACTTGGATATCAGCCAAAATTGGATAGATATTTTGGAGTGATGAGAAACATTCTCAAAGACCTGAAATTCATTCGTTATTCACTCAATAAGGCCCCAGCTAAGATCACAGTTCAGGTTAGATCAAGAAAAAGACATTGTTCTGACACCTAATGTCAAAGAAGCCATTAAAATCAACTAAGATCTTGTGCTAGGAAGTCTGAATACAGATTTTTCTAGTTCGTCCTCTACCAAAGCTCTGGAGAAAGCCAGGATGCAGAAATCTAATAGTTAAGGACATAAAATCAGATGTTAAACTGTGCTAAGAGCTGGATCTGAATCATTTCTATAATTGAATCCCCATTGTTCTAGGTTATGAATGCTGTCTCTTAGCCTGATCTGGATTTCAGGAAGCAGAGAAATACCATACACTGATTTCTGCTGTTAGGGCATTTGTTGACTGGAACCCATTCATCTTTCTTGTCCTATCTTTAAGATATTAGTTAACAATGTCCATCATTCATTATTGAAAAGGGAAGATAGTTGTCTATTAAAATCCATTTTTCCATTTGTAATTACTTTTGTCACCAGGAAGAATATGGGAAGTGAAAACCCCACCATCTTGTTATTAAGTTTATTCTCTGCTCACTTATCATGCTAGGTGAGAGACTGAGAGTGGAGCAAGACTCAGTCCTTGTACCCAAGCAGCTTACAATCTAACAGAAGAGAAAGAACTTAATGTCATTTTAAAAAAACTGCAAGTGGGTACATAAGGTGGTAAGAGCTAAATAATGAATCAAAGCCTGGCATAGTTTTTTAATTTAAGCCTGGCATAGTTTTTTTAAGATGAAGCAGTTGAGAAAAAGGGACCATATTCAGAAAAAGAACATTAAGCAAAACAAATGAAAAGAGACTCACAGCTTATAAATATTCTAGTGAAATTTCAGAGTACAAGGATAAAACAAAGATCTCCAAATTTTCCAGAGCAAAAATATAAAAGCAACTAGAAAGTCCAGGAAAAAATAAATGCTACTAATATATAAAAAAGTAAGAGTAGCAAAATTTTGTGTCACTGAATGATGAAAGTTTTCTCCTTCAGGTATATGAAATTTTATCTTTTTGTTTATAAGTCCAGTCACAAGCTTGGAACCATGGTAAATGATTTTTATATAATCATAGTATTGTTAGGATATTTTATTGCTGTGGCAGTCAGAATGAGCAAGGTTATACTGCAAGTGGCCTCAAGTTGCAGATGCTTACAACAATAAAGAAATAAAATTATTTCTTGCTTACATTAAACATTCATCATAGTACAGGTGAGGTTCAGATGTATGTCGAACATTATCAATATCATGGCAGAGAGAAAAGAGACATGCGATCCACATCTCATGACACTATGCTTAGGAATGACATTCATCACTTTCACCCACATTTAATTGCCCAAAGCCACTCTTGAGTTCAATATAAGGGGTGTGTATCATCTTCTCACATGGAAAAGCACCACAGGAATGGAAACAAAAATATTTGGGGAACCCAAACTCTCACAGCCCACCTTTCTGGTATTCCACTATACAGAACAGAATTCTCCTTTTCCCGTTTGTTGAACACACTCACCCCTTCTCTAAAAGAGGCAACTAGAAGTCCCAAACAGTAACTTGGTCTTCACCTTTACTTCCAAGGTAAAGGCTGGTATCTGCAGATGATATGAGATAGTCTCTGCCTTGGGTCTGGATATAGCTCCTTTTGACCCAAGGCTGCTGGAATAAAAGGGGAACCTATCTGCCCCTCACATACCCAGTATGCAATGGTGGAGCAAGGACAGGGAATCCATAATAAACACTCCTATTTAGAAAGGTGAAGAGTGGGAGACACACAGATAGTCACCAGTTTCTACATATTCTAAAATTCCCTTGGACAGGTGTTATCTGGGAGAAAGATGCATTTCTTCATTAAGCCTTGAATCCACTCCCTAGGAATAGTTCCTAGACATTTTCTTCCTTCACCCCTGGACTTTATTTTGGGGGCAGAATGTCATTTCCATTATTCTGTTTGGCTACATCTAAAGAAAGAATTGTAGAACATGATATCCTGGAGGCTGAAAACTTTCTCCCCCTTCTTTCAGCTCAAGCAGGAAGGATGAGGGAACAGCAAGGGTTGTTGAAAGTCTTGAACAGTATCTTTCAATCTAGATTAGTTGTTCTCTTGGTGGTACAACACTTTTAACTTTTAACTTCTTATCTATTTAATTCCTGTCAAAGAATTCCTATCCTGTTTTGAAATAGGCCGCTATAGACCTTATATCTACCATATTTCCCTAGGAGCCCCAGGCACTTAATCTCTTCCTCTTCAGTCTTTTTGTCTGATTCAAAGGATTTGCTGGATGACATCTCAATAGATTAAAAAGTTTCAACAAATGACATGCACCAACCCCTTGATTGGTCCTTCACATGAAACTAAGTTTTAGTCATTTTGTGGTTCAAAGATATTTTTTTCTATGTTTTACTGAAATGTAAATGAGAATTGGTAGTATCTTCCAAACCATGAAAATTCCCCAGTTTCTGATGCTATCTTTTTTCCTTGCTTCTAAACGGAACAGTTCTTTTTGAGCTCATCTCTTTCCTATTGGATGCATACAACAACAGCCAACTGAAGCTACTAACATACTGTTTGCCCGCATCTTGTCCTAAAACTTGTTCAAGTTTATTAAGGAGACGGATTATTATCCTTCCACCTCCAATAACAATATCCTTGATTTCCACTAATGAGCTCTGGAGTCAGGAAAACTTACTTTTGCTGCAGTTGTTGTTGTTACAACAGGACCTAGTGTCCATTAATTGTGTGTAATCGACCTCTTAACCAGAAGTCCTACCTCAGATTTCTGGTTCATCAGACTTTACCCTGTACTCAAGGTGATTATATAATTAATCGCGTGAACTGGCACATCCTTGAGAGTGAAAGTTGGTGCTGTTAATAATTACATCAAGAAATCAGTATGTTTTCCCTACCTGAGCTACCTGCTCAGCTCAAGGTCCCAACTGCAGACTTTGCTGGAACAGTATGAATTCTCAGCTGGAGAAAAACAAGCTCTACGTGTCAGCTATAGGTTGGCAGCATGGAAGTGAGGAGTTGCCAGTACAATGGTTTGCCAAGATATGGGGTTGAATCTGCTTTTTGACTATTGTTGTTGGCACCTAGATACCATTGTCGACTATGCTTCCTTTCAGGTGGTTTTCATGACTAGGAACTAGCAACTGAGGAAGAAGAAACTTCACACGGTGGAGAAGGCAGTGGCAGCCCACTCCAGTACTCTTGCCTGGAAAATCCTATCGGCGGAGGAGCCTGGTGGGCTGCAGTCCGTGGGGTCGCTAAGAGTCGGACATGACTGAGCGACTTCACTCTCACTTTCCACTTGCATGCACTGGAGAAGGAAATGGCAACCCACTCCAGTGTTCTTGCCTGGAGAATCCCAGGGACGGGGGAGCCTGGTGGGCTGCTGTCTATGGGGTTGCACAGGGTCGGACACGACTGAAGCGACTTAGCAGCAAACTTCACATGGTGTGCGTTTGTATGAGGACTTGGATAAAGAGAAGCACATGTCTATTGTGTTAGAGAAGCTTTCATTTGCTCAACAGTATTTATTAAGCATGTTTTATATAACACTTGGGCTATGACGGAGTCCTTACTCATTCAGAGTGTGTTCAGACTCTGGCTGCATAAGCTCCAGGTAATATTTACACGTCAGTGTCTTTTCTCCCTGATGACACTATAAACTTAAGGGCATAGCCCATCCCTCATTGTTTGTACTGTATTTCTCACAAAATCTGTCACCGTGGAAGAAACTTCAGCATATTTGTTCCTAGGAGATAGGATCATATTCTATTAATATTTCATTTGGGACATTGCAGGTACTTGATTTTTGTTAAATTAATGGATATTTATTGTGTAATTTATTTCTTCAGTTCAGTTTTCTTGGTAAAACAACATCCAGTTCCCCAACCAAAGAGAAATACTCAAATGCTAAAGGAAGTCCAGCTTAGTTTGTTTCAGAAGTATTTTTATCAGAAAAGTTGGGGGCTAAATTGAATTTCTCTCATGGAACAACATTATCTTGCTCTTCTCAAAATCAGTAACCTTATAACAGAGGCCAAGGGGAAAGTGTTTTCTCTATGACATATTTAGCACAGCCTTATTGGAAATGAAGCATATTATGGAATTTTCTTTCAGTCTTCTGAGTTAGTCAGGAATCCATCATGACTGAGTTGTGCAGTATTTATAAAATTGTCAGCTCAAGGATCACAATTGCTCATTTTTTTCCACTCTGAAATTACTTCACTTAACAGAGGGGCTGAATTTGGCTGTTCTGTTATGATTTAAATGGGCTGCACCTCATTAGTGTTGCCAGCATTTATTTAATAAAATCAAATCAGAATAGCATTTAATTTAGTTTTAATAGGATAGTTAATGTATGTTAACTAAATATCAATTGATTATTAAAGTGAAGAGTGCTGAGGTGTAACAAATATGTGAGATATAAATCTTGTTGCTATGCCATTAACTCAGAATTACATAAGCAATAAATGTCTAATTAGACTTGTAGTAGTGATGAGTTGTAAGCATTTATTGAGATTCAATAAGATCGATGTTACAGACTTGTGCTAAGGACCACAGCTTAATTAACTCCTTCATTCCTATTTTCATCTCTGCCATCTTTTCTTTTACAGGATTGCTGAACTGGAGGAGTGATGGTGAAGGGAGGGAGGTGACCCAAGTACAGCACCTCAGGTAATCCCGGACTCGTCAATAACAAGAATATGTGTGTGTGCACGTGAAGTCACTTCAGTGGTGTCTGACTCTTTGAGGCCCTATGGACTGTAGCCCTTCAGGCTCCTGTGTCCATGGGATTCTCCAGGCAAGAATACTGGACTGGGCTGCCATGCCGTACTTGAGGGAATCTTCCCGACCTAGGTATCAAACCCACGTCTCATATGTCTCCTTCATTGGCAAGTAGGTTCTTTTCGACTAGGGCCACCTGGGAAGGCCAACAAGAATATAGGGATGACTGTTTTCCGATGGGGTTGAATTTTAGGACTTCGGGTAACAGAATCATTGATTTCCAAGGTCCTTTTCTTGAAGATAAGTTTTGGACTCAGCATGATTGGCAATATAGTGAGACCACTGGAGTAGCATAAGGTGAAAAATGAGCCCAGAATCAATCCTATGTTAGTTAGGGAAAGAAGAGAGAATCACTTACACACTGTGATTCTAGTCGTCATTACTATAAAAAAAAAAAATCTATCCTACTTCTCTCTCACACTGAAAATCAGTATGTAGTTATTCCTTTGAGTTCAAAGTAGTATTACTCTTTGAATCCTGGATTATATAGGATGGGCAAAAAACTGGAAACATAGGTAATCACACAAGATAAATGGATAATTATTACAAAAAGACAGAATGTGTTCAATGACATTACACGATGTGCTCACTATGTTGTCCCTTGTTAAGGAGCCAGATCTGAATGCATAGTGCAAAACTGCAAGAAACAGTTTATTAGTGCAGCATGTCCATTTGTGTACATTCATATATATGATACACTGCCTTATTTGTGTCTCTAATTTGCACTGAATAAACCTGTTTCTCTACTGTGCCCTGGAAGAACTACCCAAGTGGGTTCCATCTGCAAAAAAAAAAAAAAAGTAATTTATCTGTATCACTAGATTTTATGGTCACTCTGTATTTTAAGCCAGTAATATATATAACTCTTCAACACTGTGTGGAAAAGTAATCAAATTATTTATGTGGCCATAATGCCATGGAGAGACACTGACTTTAGAATGAGACACACCTGAATTAGAGGTCTGTTTTATGTTCCTAGTTATATAAGCTTCTTCAAGTTATTTAACCTTTCTGGGTATAATACTATTGACCCCACAGTGTTGCTGGGGTGAGGGGTGAAGGCAATGTATAAAAAGCGCCCAGCACAAAGTTTCCTACGTTGTCGAAGATAGATGTTACTCTCCTTTGTTCTTCCCTTTTCTCTCCTCCCCCTTTCCCTACCTCCCATGCTATTTCACTGCTTTTAAGGCACTAGCATTATCTCCACTCCTTTCTTTTAGAGGGGAAGCACAGAGTTCTAATTTTCACATGGGTGTAGGGTTTAGCTCTGAAGCCAGAGGTGGGAAGTGGAGGAAAGGCACAAAATCATAGAATGAGAAGCGGACAGAATACTGGGGATGTAATTACTGTTCACATTTTTACCCTGGGCAAATCATGGCCTAACACAGCCTCCCAAGGGACTCCAGCTGTGAAGGTTGCAGGCAACAGGTTGCTCTGTTGACAGAGGTTCGGTATAGTTCAGAGCAGCTGCTTTCTCTACTGGACTCTTCTGGGGCAAAACCACTGCCTACAATTGTGCATTCTTGCGTTAGGCAGCACTGAGGAAATGGCAGAACCCTCATGGGGTAAGCACTGGTCTCTGGGTTTTATTGCTTGTGCATCATTAATTTATGCATTCATCCAGTCATCCGTCTGCAACGTCCCCTTGGAGCTTCCCTCATTTCAGGATCTTGGCTCATCTCTATGGGTAGAGAGGTGATACAGAGAGGCTCACAGCTCCACATGTCTGCACTGCCTTCTCTTTGTAGTCAGGAAAGCTGTGCCTGTTACAATATTTTCCCAAAATAGCAAACTTTAGTACAGAATTGGTTTGACTTTTGAAATAAATCATTCAAATTCTCACCTGCAAAGTCAAACTTAATGAATAAAAAATTTGACTTTTTCCTAGAAAATTTAGTATTAGAAGCTATGGGCATGTATTTGATCTCCTTTTATTTCTCTCCTTGTTAGTGAGACTTGGGTACAGGAAGCCAACTATGGAAAAAGGTCTAATTATCCAGACCCTTTTATTTTCCCTAGTTTCATGCTGTACTCCTGCAGCTATAATCTCCACCAAAAGTTGATCAAGAGAAGAATTAGGTAAATTTCATTTTATTCCTTCTGTCCAGAAGCAACTATTTTCTAAGTCTCTCCAGCTATAGACTCAATGTTCTTCAAGCTCTATAGGGGTGTAAAGAGACACAGGAAATATTCCCTGCCTTCATGAGATTTTTCTCAGTCTAGAATGAATTCCTCAGAGAGAAGTAAAATTCACTTGGATATAAAGATAGAGGCTGATAGTGTACTAAGCTTTGTGGTTCTAACTAATTTGAGATCAGAGGGCTTTTTTTTTTTTTTTCAGAGTTAAAGACAAATGTTTAATGAACCATGTTCAAACACAAGCAAATAAAGAAGCACAGGGCACTGGGTTCTTCAGGTAAAACACTGAAGAAATGAAAAGGAAGAAATAACTAAGTTCAAGGAATATTACACTTTTAAAAAACAATCATTGAAACAAATCTCTGAGACAGGCATTATTCTCATTTAATCTATGTAAAAACAAAGACACAGAGAAGAGGTAGACATATTTCTTAATCTCTCTGTAATCACATAGGAATTGAGTACTGAAGTGTGGTTTCAGAGCTTTCACTCATACAAAATATGCGTGCGTGCTTTAGTTGTGTCTGACTCTTTGTGACCCAATGGACTCTAGCCCACCAGGCTCCTCTGCCCATGGGATTCTCCAGGCAAGAATACTGGAGTGAGTTATCACACCCTACTACACCGGATCTTCCTCACCCAGGGATCGAGCCTGTGTCTCCCGTATTCCTGCACTGCAGGTGGATTCTTTACTACTGAGCCATGGGGAAAGCCCAAAGAGACACTAAATGAGACCTGCACGAGGTCTTGACAGATGGGGACCATTTGCCTTGGCATACAGGAGGAGGGCAAACATTTCAAGAAGCATTAGCCATTTGGAGGACAGTGAGGAGGCTGGTGAGACCAACATGGACTGGGGATAAAGAAGAATATTTTATTTAAAGTTAGCTGTATTCCCTGGCACTTTTTCAGGAGAATCATTGATCTTCTTTATATAGTATACTTTTTATGGGATACATAAATAAACATTTTTATTTCTTCTCCACTTGGCACCTGCTACACAGAATGACCCAAGTGAGAAGTAGATCAATGGTACTGACAGTTTGGAGTATTTTGTGATTTATGTACCTCAAAAACAAATGAATACTTTTTGGGAACTGTGGATCTTTGAAAGTGAAGGGGAAATTTAACAATCAACCAAGAAGATGTATAAATCATAAGCTTACTATTCCTAATGACCTAGTCTCAAAATACATAAAACAAACTTTAACAGACTCATAAAGAGAAAGACTAATCCAAAATCATAGTGGGAGATCTAATATATTTCTCTCAGAAATTGATAGATCAAGAAAACAAAAGAAAGTTAGTAAAAATGTAGAAGATTTGCAAGGCATAACTTAAAATCTCAATCTAATAGTAAATATGGAATCTTGTTCCCAACAGACCAAGAATGCATTCTTTTAAAGATCCTATTGAATGTTTATAAAAATTGATAACATGCTAGGTCATGAGAAGAGTCTTAACAAATTCCAGAGAATCTATTCATATGGTCCATATTATCTTATCACATGTAAATAACTAAGAAAACAACAATAAAAAGACAGTTGAAAGCAACAACAGCTGTCCTACTTTTAGAGGAGAAATATATTTCTGAAAAACTTAAGTGTGAAGGAGGACAAATATAAAAACTAAAAGTTAATATTGAATAAAAAATAGTACTACATTTCAAAATGTGACTAAAAGCAGTACATTGTAGAAAACTTGTCATCTGTAAATTCATTTCTGTGTCAACAAAATGTTAATTGGATTTTTCATGAAACTTTAAAAGTTCTATTTTTCATGAGATAAAAAATAATCAAGAATAGTCAATAGCTAAAACTGTTCTCAAATAAAAACAAAGGGTACACACTTAAGTTACCTAACACCCAAATTAGTTATAAATCTACAGGAACTAAGGGAAGGTATGACAAATAGAGCATCAGAACAGAACTGAGAGCTGAAGAGTGAAACAAACATGTATGGGCCCTTGTATATAATGGAGGAGAAAAAAATCAGATAGAGAGATGGGATAACGTTAATAAATAACCATTACATTGGAAAAACTTGTTTCATAGATCACTACCTCACATTATATGTGAACATAATCTCCCAATGGATTAATAACTATAATCTGAAAAAACATTACAAAATTAGAAGAACATATCAGAGAATGTTTTATGATCTCAGAATAGGGAATAATTTCTCAAACAAGACAGCAAAGACCTAAGTTGAAACAAAAAAAGTATTAAGTTTGACTATTCAAGTTTTAGAAAGTCACAGTAAAATTAAAATATAAGTGAGAAAGTAGAAGGAACAAAGGTACTGTATTTTAACACATGTGACAGATAAAAGAGTATCATCCAGAATAATCTATTTTACATATAAAAAGGAAAAAAGACAAAATATTACAAGAAAATCATCAAAGAATATTAGTAGTCAATTTTCTCTAAAGAGGAAAATTGGTAAAAATTAAGAATTGTGACCATAACCAGCATTGGCAAGGAAGTGATTATTTAGAGAAAAGGGAATTCTAGTATTTTGTTTGTGGGAGTGTAATTTGGAAAGCAATTTTGCAATAGTTCTTAAAATTGAAAGTGTGCATACTCAACAAATTCACTTGTAGGTGTATATCCTGGATATATTATTTTACATATGCCCAAGGGAACATGTGGAAGGATGTTATTGCAGTTGGTAATAATAAAAGGTTGAAAAAACTCAAATGTTTATGACTAGAAGGACAGAAAAGTAAACTGCGGAATACTAGACAACTATTAAAATGAATGGACTAGGTCTTATTTATCAATGTGGATAGCTCTTCAAAGCATAATTTTGATTGAGAAATCAAACTTCAGAGTGTTACATACACTATGAAACCATTCACTGTAAGTTTAAAACACAGAGAACAATATTCTATATTTTTATAAAATGATATGTAACAAGATATTAAAATAAAAGTCTTCTTTTTTCTGATTTAGAAAAGGCAAAAGGCAGACATGCTCTCACATTTTAAAAAAAGGCACTGATGCCAGTGGTACAGGACTTGTACAGAAGCCATTGGAAGCCCAGATACAAGCTCCTTACTTGCTCACAAGTCTAGTCCTTAAAAAAGGATGGAAATGTCAAGAGAGAAAATGGAGATTAGAGAAAAGTTTGCTTCCTAATAAGTGCCAGTGAGAGTCTCCCCTGCCTCTATCATTTTGAGAAGGGTGAGGTACACACATTTCCATCTTAAGTCAGGTGAGTGGCACTTCACAGGGACCACGCAGAATTTGATGGTCTCCATAGCTGTTTGTTGAACACAGTGGGTTGATATGAGGTGGAGTCTCAGCAATCAAAAGTTAAGTGGATGTGGTCCACCAAGGAAAGAGGCTGTACTGGGAATGACCTGGACCACCAGCATCAAGAATGCATCACTGCTTCCCTTGGACAAAATAAGGGACATGAAGAAGAGTCTACCATTAATCGATTGCTTCACACAACAAACACTTGTACACGTGTCCTCAGTCACTCAGTCATGTTTGACTATTTGCAGCCCCATGGACTGTAGCCCGACAGGCTCCTCTGTCCATGGGATTTTCCGGGTAAGAATACTGGTGTGGGCTGCCACTTCCTCCATGGGATCCTCCCAACCCAGGGATCGAACCCACATTTCCTGCATCTTCTGCACTGGCAGATAGACTCTCTACCACTGAGCCACATGGGAAGCGCCAACAAATACTTACTAGGTGCCTGTTAAATGCCAAGAACTATTCTAAATACTTGATGATTTTTGTGATATAGTGTAATGATCTTGTAGTATTTAATGATATAGTGTAATAGAATGTTGTACGTGCTACAAGAGCAGAGAAAGGGCAATAAAACTTCTAACATAAGCTGGGTGAATAGGATGAACTTTTAAACCCAGGTGTCAGAATAGGCTTTACTAAGAGTATAAAATCTGCGTAGACTAGGAGGAGGTAAGAGAATCTGCCATCTGTATTTTGAGTAAAACCTATTCTAGGCAGAACAGTCAGTAAGAATATCCTAGAAGGGACCATGCATGGCATGTTCAAAGTGCAGCAAGGGGCCACAGTGGCTAGAGTGAGCATGAGGTGAGAAATAGGAAATAAAGCGTGAGGTCAGAGAGGTAATGGGCCAAAGAGGTGGAAGACTGGGTGGCCAGTCTATAAAGGGCTACATGGGCCCTTATGAGTTCTTTGGTTTTTACTCTGAGTGAAAACTGGACCTCTGTGTGGCTTTGAGCAGAGATGTTGATATGATCTGTTTGTGTTCTGATGGGTCTCTCTAGCTGCTGTATTGAGAACGGACTGTTGAGTGGCTATGAGTGGAAGAAGGGAGATCAGCTGATAAGATTAGATGAAGTAACCCAGGGGAAATGCAGTACTTGGATGCAATCTCAAAAACGACAGAATGATCTCTGTTTGTTTCCAAGGCAAACCATTCAATATCACGGTAATCCAAGTCTATGCCCCAACCAGTAATGCTGAAGAAACTGAAGTTGAACGGTTTTATGAAGACCTACAAGACCTTTTAGAACTAACACCCAAAAAAGATGTCCTTTTCATTATAGGGGACTGGAATGCAAAAGTAGGAAGTCAAGAAACACCTGGAGTAACAGGCAAATTTGGCTTTGGAATGCAGAATGAAGCAGGGCAAAGACTAATAGAGTTTCACCAAGAAACTGCACTGGTCATAGCAAACACCCTGTTCCAACAACACAAGAGAAGACTCTACACATGGACATAGCCAGATGGTCAACACTGAAATCAGACTGATTATATTCTTTGCAGCCAAAGATGGAGAAGCTCTATACAGTCAACAAAAACAAGACCAGGAGCTGACTATGGCTCAGATCATGAACTCCTTATTGCCAAATTCAGACTGAAATTGAAGAAAGTAGGGAAAACCAGTAGACCATTCAGGTATGACCTAAATCAAATCCCTTATGATTATAGAGTGGAAGTGAGAAATAGATTTCAGGGACTAGATCTGATAGATAGAGTGCCTGATCAACTATGGAATGAGGTTCGTGACACTGTACAGGAGACAGGGATCAAGACCATCCCCATGGAAAGGAAATGCAAAAAAGCAAAATGGCTGACTGGGGAGGCCTTACAAATAGCTGTGAAAAGAAGAGAGGCGAAAAGCAAAGGAGAAAAGGAAAGATATAAGCATCTGAATGCAGAGTTCCAAAGAATAGCAAGAAGAGATAAGAAAGCTTTCTTGAGCAATCAATGCAAAGAAACAGAGGAAAAGAACAGAATGGGAAAGACTAGAGATCTCTTCAAGAAAATTAGAGATCCCAAGGGAACATTTCATGCAAAGATGGGCTCGATAAAGGACAGAAATGGTCTAGACCTAACAGAAGCAGAAGATATTAAGAAGAGGTGGCAAGAATACACGGAAGAACTGTACAAAAAAGATCTTCACAACCCAGATAATCATGATGATGTGATCACTAATCTAGAGCCAGACATCCTGGAATGTGAAGTCAAGTGGGCCTTGGAAAGCATCACTACGAACAAAGCTAGTGGAGGTGATGGAATTCCAGTTGAGCTCTTTCAATCCTGAAAGATGATGCTGTGAAAGTGCTGCACTCAATATGACAGCAAATCTGGAAAACTCAGCAGTGGCCACAGCACTGGAAAAGGTCAGTTTTCATTCCAATTCCAAAGAAAGGCAATGCAAAAGAATGCTCAAACTATCGCACAATTGCACTCATCTCACACGCTAGTAAAGTAATGCTCAACATTCTCCAAGCCAGGCTTCAGCAATACGTGAACCGTGAACTCCCTGATGTTCAAGCTGGTTTTAGAAAAGGCAGAGGAACCAGAGATCAAATTGCCAACATCTGCAGGATCATGGAAAAAGAAAGGGAGTTCCAGAAAAACATCTATTTCTGCTTTATTGACTATGCCAAAGCCTTTGACTGTGTGGATCACAATAAACTGTGGAAAATTCTGAAAGAGATGAGAATACCAGACCACCTCACCTGCCTCTTGAGAAATTTGTATGCAGGTCAGGAAGCAACAGTTAGAACTGGACATGGAACAACAGACTGGTTCCAAATAGGAAAAGGAGTACGTCAAGGCTGTATATTGTCACCCTGCTTATTTAACTTCTATGCAGCGTACATCATGAGAAATGCTGGACTGGAAGAAGCACAAGCTGGAATCAAGATTGCCGGGAGAAATATCAATAACCTCAGATATGCAGATGACACCACCCTTATGGCAGAAAGTGAAGAGGAGCTAAAAAGCCTCTTGATGAAGTGAAAGAGGAGAGCGAAAAAGTTGGCTTAAAGCTCAACATTCAGAAAACGAAGATCATGGCATCTGGTCCCATCACTTCATGTGAAATAGATGGGGAAACAATGTCAGACTTTATTTTTGGGGGCTCCAAAATCACTGCAGATGCCGACTGCAGCCATGAAATTAAAAGACGCTTACTCCTTGGAAGAAAAGTTATGACCAACGTAGATAGTATATTCAAAAGCAGAGACATTACTTTGCCGACTAAGGTCCGTCTAGTGAAGGCTATGGTTTTTCCTGTGGTCACGTATGGATGTGAGAGTTGGACTGTGAAGAAGGCTGAGCGCCGAAGAATTGATGCTTTTGAACTGTGGTGTTGGAGAACTCTTGAGAGTCCCTTGAACTGCAAGGAGATCCAACCAGTCCATTCTGAAGTAGACCAGCCCTGGCATTTCTTTGGAAGGAATGATGCTAAAGCTGAAGCTCCAGTACTTTGGCCACCTCATGCGAAGAGTTGACTCATTGGAAAAGACTCTGATTCTGGGAGGGATTGGGGGCAGGAGGAAAAGGGGACGACCGAGGATGAGATGGCTGGATGGCATCACCGACTCAATGGACGTGCGTCTGAGTGAACTCCGGGAGATGGTGATGGACAGGAAGGCCTGGTGTGCTGTGATTCATGGGGTCGCAAAGAGTCGGACACGACTGAGCGAGTGAACTGAACTGAACTGAACCCAGGCGAGAGATGACGGTGGTCCAGATGAGGGCAGTAGGAGTGAATATGGTGAGAAGAGGTCAGATTCTGGGGACAAACTCACACACACAAAGGTGTAAACTTGGACTTTCCTGGTGTTATAGTGGATGAGAATCTGCCTGCCAATGCTGGGGACACCAGTTTGATTGCTGATCCAGGAAGATCACACATGCCATGGAGCAACAAAACCCACGTGCCACTGCTACTGAGCCTGTGCTCTAGGGCTGTGAGCTGCCACTACTGAAGCCTGTATGCCTAGAGCTTGGACCCCACAACAAGCAAAGCCGCTGCAGTGAGAAGCCCATGCACCACAGTGAAGAGCAGCCCCCACTGGCCCCAGCTAGAGAAAGCTTGTGCGCAGCAACAAAGACCCAGTGCAGCCAAAAATAAATTAATCAATTTTAAAAAGTGTAAACTTGCATGAAGTCAACTTTAAAGCACTACTGAAGAACACGAATCATTTAGCAAATGGAAAACATAACATAACCTAGGATAGGAAGACTCAACATTATACAGATAATTCTCCATTAATTATTTTAGAAATAGAATGTAATCCTAAAGATATTTGAATTAGAGAGATTGATTCTAATCTCCAGTGGGAAGACTGATGTATTTGTCAATAAAATAAAAAGAAATGTCTTCTTCGGAAAGCACATCATAAATGAAGAAGAAACACAGATGACAAATTTGGAAAAAAATTCCAACTGGTAGCACTAGAGTAATTTTGTTGATATATAAAGAGCTCCAACAAATAAATAAATAATAAAAAGTCAACAATTCAATAAGAAAATAGATAAAGAAAATGGATAAGCAGTTAAAAGAAAATACAGATGGATTTTAAACATATGAAATGATTCTCAACCTGCTCTAAAACTTTTTTAAAAAATTATAAAACTATAACATCATACCATTTTTCACCTCTATGTCATTTGATCTAGAAATCCAACTTTCAGGACTTATTCTATAGATAGACATACCTTTATCAGACTGAAGCAATAGAAGTACAAGAGTACTCACTGTGGTATTATTTTGAATTATCAAAAAATTAAAGACTGGTTATATAATGTACATTACACCATGCAACATTACATCATAGAACATTATATATCTGTCTAAAACAATGAGGCAGGGATGTATACTTAGATGGAAAACTCTCCAATATGTTAAGGAACAGAAAAAAAACTTAAGCAAATCGTGTGTAAAACACACTAAAGTTTCTTAAAGGCATACACGTGTGTGTACATTTCTGGAATAAGGTAAATGGCAGTGACCTCTCAGAACAGAAATGGAACAACTGGAGAAGAGAGACTTACTTTCACCATATGCATCTTTTCAATTTTTGTGATGTGGCTGATTACTGATCCAAAAATATAAGTGACTTTTAAAAAGTCAAAGTAGATGTGAGAAAAGCACAGGCAAATTGTTTAGAAAAGATCAAGAAAATTAAGGTTTTAGAGGTGTGATTAATGATTCTCTGAGGTGAGCTTGAAAATGAAACAAGTCAACACTTCTGTGGAATTATTTTGAATTCTGCAAATTCACTTGAAATCCACCAGATGGCACAAGAAAATACAGTGTGAACAAAATTGGAGACGTTGGTGGAGATAATAAATCAGGGTTGGTGAGAAACCAGACTAATCAGAACAGAGGTTTGCTTCAGATTGAGTCTTAAGGCATTCAAATTCCAGACTAGCCATGGTCCTCAGGAGCATGATATTGTCAAATGCCAGATAGGTGATGCTAGGAAATCACCAAGCAATGTTGTTGATTAGAAACAAGAATTATCTATTTATCACAGCCTCTGCATGAATGGCTTATTAGGCCTTCACTTCTTCAGTGTAGAACTCTTTTCTTTCTCTTTTTTCCCCCTCTCCTTAATCCATACTTAATGCCTTATGAAAAGAGGTATTTGTTTCTTGGTAAGCCATATTTCTTTAATTAAAGGAGGAGGGTTGGGAGAGGTCTGCTGGAAAAGGAGAAACCTCTGGTTTCACAATATGCACTATTTATGAGGGTGCTTTGCTGTTGAAACCTATTAGAGGCCAGCCTCTTGCCCTCCCAGGAGACAATTACTGTCCTGCATAACAATTTGAAGCAAATATCGGATGTGGTCAAAAGAACAGTTGTGGCCCTCTCTCCAGCAACCGTTTCTGCTTAGATTTCTTAATTGTTTCCACCACTTCCTTTCCTCGGCTTGTGGCCTTCTGGGTTCTGCAGGATCCTAAGCTTTAATAAAAGCCTCCCTTCCCTCTGGAATTCACATGTGCTAGCAGACACTTCCGGGACCCTGGAGATGCTCGCAGCACCTTAGAGCAGTCCTTTTCAGCCAACATGTTCATGCAGCATATGCGCGCCTGGAAGTCTTCATGATGCCATGCCTTCTTCTTGACCAGTGGGAAGAAAGTGCAGCTGGTACTTTCCTTTCTTCCATGTCCGGAGTGCTGGTTTGTTCTTAGTCCCTGGTGGGAGGGTCTTTGTCAATTGCTTTCTCCTCTCACCTTCTTTCAATTTTTGTCTCCAGTGCTGCCTTTGCATTTCACTGGGTAAAACTGGACATCAAAGAAAGGGACTGGACAGGATGAATTTGAAGGGTGCAGTTTTCAGCCCTGAAGCACCCAGATAAAGAGATATTTGCAGGACACCTAGAGTTACCACACTATCCAGTATTTTAATCCACTATTTTTTTCTACTAAAATTAGAGACCAGACTTGCTATCCATACTGCCTTTGACCTGCTGACAAGATGCTGGAACTGAAGATGTTGGGGCAGGCTGGACCCGATGTTAGTGTGCAGAACTAGGAGTCACAGCATCTAATGTCACAGCATCTAATGTGACCTCAGTTTAGGAATGTACTTACTAACCTGGGATGATGAGGTCCTCACCTCTGCAATGATAGTATCAGTCAAGTCCACCTTAAAGAACTTGTGAAGAAGAATAAATTTAATTTATTTAAAAGAATCTCAAGGTTTTAAATGTTATGCATATATGGGATATCAAAACAGAAATTACAGCCACAGTGGAACTCTGTTATGTTTGAGAGATATGTTGATAACAAGTTCAGGCTCTGATGGGAGCTATGAAATCCTGATATGGTGAATCTGACAAGATGTGAGGCCAACAGAGGCTGAATATCTGGACACAGTTAAGGTCAGCTGCTGGGCAAAGGGAAATCACTGTTGTTCCCTCTGACCCGGGCTCCGTGCAGGGGAAGCTCCTTCTGCCAGAGGTAGAGAGCTGGCTGCCTTTTAGGTCACTGAAATTTTTCAGTTAAAATATTATGCAAAATGTTGACAAGATATTGCCTCAGTATTTCTTGCTAAAGAATGACAAACCAGAATCAAATGCTTCTGTTTCCCTAACTGTGTTTTAAACAGTTCTGAGCATCTGCCAGTTGTGTATCCTGATTCTTTGTTTTCCACTGGACTTGAAAGGTAGTTGTTAACAAGTCTGGAATTGCACACATAGTTCTCTCCAAACTGCTTCTTTCTGCTAGTTTTGTGTATCCAGTCATTCAGTTGTGTCCAATTCTTTGCAACCCTTTGGATTATAGCCCACCAGGCTCCTCTGTCCATGGAATTCTCCAGGCAAGAATACTGGAGTGGGTTGCCATTTCCTCCTCCAGGGGATCTTCCCGACTCAGGGACTGAAAGTGCATCTCCCATGTCTCTTGCCCTGCAGGTGGATTCTTCAGAATCACCATCTATGCAAACCACTTCCCTATACTCTCCACAGTCTATGGCAGGATTTTGTTTTGTTTTTTTTAAAGTACCCTTACTGTTAGTGCTACAGTCATATGCTACCTTACATATTTACATATTTACCTACCTACTGTCTGTAGAGTACAAAGAACTTTCATAGATAGTTAAAGCACTCTGCAGTATAGATATTACCTCTCTTTTTTTCCAATGAAGAAACAGACTCAGAGGGAATTGCTGATTTGAAAACAGCTGTAGTTTGTAAACTCAAGCCAAAATTAGGACTCAGCCCTATATTCCATTCTTCCTTTAGCAACTCCACATAGTAAGTGCCAACAATCCTAGAAACGCAGGCATTTCGTCCTGCTGAGTGGGAGAGACGACACATGGTATCTGCCATGTGGCATTCAGTCACGATGCATTCACTGCTCTATACTAGCTTTTCCAAAATGTGCTGGAATGGGTAGCCTCTAAGACTCTTCAGAAAAAAATCTTTCCTGTACAAATATGCTTGGAAAATGCTGCATATTATAGACCCTGTTATCCTGCTATGGGCACACTAGTGTTTTAAAGGCTTTGGGGAAGTCTGTTTTTACCTTGTTTGAACCCTGTATTTCTCAAGGCTATTATTTGGGCATAGACTTCCTTATATAACATCTATTAAAATCCTGCAGAATTAGTCTGCTATGCACGGAATACACTTTTAGAGACATGTATGTGTAAGATAAGACATAAAAAATGATTTGAGGGAATTTGAGACAGTCAGAGAAGGTAATAAGATGGGATATAAATTAGTCAAGAAAAAGTAAGAGAGAAAAAGGGATAGCTTGGTTGAAGGATTCAGGTGGGAGTCTTGGAGCTGCACATCTGTGTGCCCTGCCTCTTCTAGCTACTCAAATAGGTAGTTACCCTGTACCTCAGTTTCCCCACCTTTGAGCTGAAGGGGTTTGCCTGGAAGATCTCTAAAGTTGTTTCTCAACATAATGATTAGTCACTTTCCCCCAAAGATACTGAGACTAACTCCATGAACATTTTTATTTCTAACTTTTTACTTTAAGGTACCTTGAAACCTACAGAAAAGTTGTAAAAATAGTACAGAAGGAATTTCCATATAATCTTTCTCCAGATTGTTTGCATTCTCCACGTCTCCATTGTTTGCATCCTTCCCCATTTGTTTTATTGTTCTCCCTCTCTCACTCTTTCTCTCATATTCTTCTTTCTGAACCATTTGAGTGTACGTTGGAGATAACATGCTCCTCTACCCTTAAAAACTCCAGAGTACACTCTCTCATACATGAACAGTACAGTTATCAAAGTCAGGTACTTAACATTGATACAATACAGCTATGTACTTCATAGTCAATAATCAAATTTAATCAGTTCTCCCAATATGGTCTTTACACCTGTTCTTTTGTCCCTGAGCTCAGCTACCTTATTATAGTGGGCAAGATTAAGTTTAATCTGAAATCATTTATCCACATAAAAAGAAATAAATGGATTATCTCATTATTCCCCTTTTCTCGTGTTACAAAACTAGATAAAGGGTGGAAGAGACAAAGTAAAAACTGAAAAATGTTAAGAAATAAACTTTGCAAGGCAAAGTAGACAAATGGTACCTAATCAAACTTAAAAACTTTTGCATAGCAAAGGAAATCATCAACAAAATGAAAAGACAACATATAGAAATGGGAGAAAATATTTTCAAATGATGCAACCAATAAGGGGTTAATATCCAAAATATACTAACAGCTCATACAGCTCAATATTGAAAAAACAAACAACCCAATTAAAAAATGGGCAGAAAACCTAATAAGCATTTTTCTAAAGAATACTTACAGATGGCCAACAGGCAAACAAAAAGCTGCTCAACATTACTAATTATTAGAGAAATGCAAATCAAAACCACAATAAGGTATCGCCTCACACTGTCAGAATGGCCATCATCAAGAAGTCTACAAATAATAAATGCTGGAGAAGGTGCGGAAAAAAGGGAACCCTTATGCACTGTTGGTGAGAATGTAAATTGGTGCAGCCAGCCACTATGTAAAGCAGTATGGAGGTTTCTTAAAAAACTAAAAATAGAGCTATCATTTGATCTAGCAATCCCACTCCAGAGTATAGTCAGAAAAAATGAAAACTCTAATTCAAAAAGGCACATGCACTTCAATGTTCATAGCACCACTATGTACAACAGCCAAGACATGGAAACAACCCAAATGCCCATCAACCGACAACTGGCTTAAGAAGACACGGTATACACACACACAGTCACACTCGCACATGAGCATGCACACATACACACACACGGGACTATTATTCAGCCATAGAAAAGAGTGAAACATTGCCATTTGCAGCAATATAAATGGACCTAGAGAATATTTACTAAATGAAATCAAACAGAGAAAGACAAATACTCTAAATATCACTCACATGTATAATCTAAAAAATAATACAAGTGAGTCTATGCACAAAACAGAAAAAGACTCATAGACACAGAAAACAAACTTATGGGTTACCCAAGGTGAGAAGGAGGGGGAAGGAACAAATTAGGAGTATGGGATAAACAGATACAAACTATTATCCATAAAACAGGAAATAAGAATTTACTGTTAGCACAAGGAGTTATTAATATCTTTTAATAACCTATAATGGAATGTTATCAGAAAAAAATGGCTGAGTCACTATGCTGTACATCTGAAACTTACAAAGTATTCTAAATCAACTATTGCTTTTTGTTGTTGTCTGGTCACTCAGTCGTGGTGAGTGGTGGGAACTCCGACTCTTTTGTGACCCCATGGACTGTAGCCGGCCAGGCTCCTCTGCCCATGGAATTTTCCAGGCAAGAATACTGGAGCAGGTTGCCATTTGCTGCGCCAGGGGATCTTCCCAACCCAGGGATCAAACCCGCGTCTCCTGTGTCTCCTGTACCGGCAGGTGGATTCTTTACCACTGAGCTACCTGGGAAGCCCCATTAAGAAAGGTAGGCTTGATATATGCTTTGAAAGTGAGAAAGTGAAATCGCTCAGTCGTGTCCAACTCTTTGCGACCCCATGGACTGTAGCCTATCAGGCTCCTCCGTCCATGGGATTTTCCAGGCAAGAGTGCCGGAGTGGATTGCCATTTCCTTCTCCAGGGGATCTTCCCGACCCAGGAATCGAACCCAGGTCTGCCGCATTGCGGGCAGACGCTTTACCGTCTGAGCCACCAGGGAAGCCTTATGCTTTAAATACTTATATATTTTACTTAGGATTTTATTTTTCCCTAGAGAGAAAGATTAATCTTCCAGCACTGTACGGGAGTTGAAAGAGCACAGACTTTGAAGTCCTAGGAATCAAATTTCAGTTCAACTACTTATTAGCTGAGTATGTCCTTTAACCCCTCTGGACCTGATTTATAAAATGCAGATGTTAATAACACAGACTCAAATACAGGATTCAGTAAGCTGACATATACAGTGATGGTCCTGTCTCTCCCCACCTCTGCCTCTTCTGTATCCTCAATTCCTCTTCCATATTGAATGCTAAAAGTCTAGTATCAACTCACTATGATTTGCTGGTCACCTGAGACCTACAACTTAGGGAGAAGGAGTTACAGGAATAGGAATATCATAATCCTATAGAACACCTCAATAACGGCAGTTTTGACGTGTCAGCTTGGAGTTTTATTGCGATTTATTTATCTGTTTGGATCCCAGCAAAGAGTGAGGAGAGCAGTTGTTATTGTTATTTTCAACCCCACGGACTGTAGCCTGCCAGGCTCCTCTGTCCATGGGATTTCATAGGACTGGAAAGGGTCAGTTTTCATTCCAATCTCAAAGAAGGGCAATGTCATAGAATGTTCAAACTACCACACAACTGCATTTACTTCAAATGCTAGCAAGCTAATGCTCAATATCCTTCAAGCTAGGCTTCAACAGTACATGAACTGAGAACTTTCAGATGTTCAAGCTGGATTTAGAAAAGGCAGAAGAAGCTTAAATGCAACAATCTGAGTTTCACAATAAAGGGTTTGACTACAGGTGCTAAGGAAGTGGATCCAAGTCTCTGGGAAATCTGGGTCTGCTGCTAAGATGAAATTGGTTGAAAAACTGTGTGTATGTGTATTTGTGCACACAGTTTAGAAACCTCCATTTTCTTAGGGAAAAATTTACTCTGCTCAAGAGATCAATTGAGGAACTTTGGCTAAGTCAAGTGTCTGTGGGAGACCATTCTTATCTGGAGCTTGAACGGAGACTGGAGGCCAAAGGGAAGCACCATTTCAAGAATCATGAAATGTGCTGTGCCTTTGACTTTGGAAAATTAATATGAAAAGGCCTGAATGGCCACCATTTTCATCCTTCTTTTATTTTATTAAAAAAATAATAAAAATATTTTTAGCCATGCTGGTGGCTTGTGGGATCTTAGTTCCCTGACCAGGGTTTGAACCTATGCCCCTTGCAATGGAAGCAAGGAGTCCTCACGTACTGGACTGCCAAGGAATTCCCCTCATTCTTCTTTTAAAAAGCAGACTGTGGACACATAGTCAGCAATAGCCAACAAATGCCAAATACATCTTAGTCCATCATCTCTAGGCACAATTTGTTGATGTAGAGAGAAGGCAGCAGCCCTTGAACCATTCTTTTGGCTACAGTGGGTGGCAAAATAATAAGGAGACCAGGGTAGGAACAAGATGAAACAAAAATGATGAATGGGGACTATTTTCTTCTAAGGGGAGTTGGAGGAAAGCCGTGGTTCCCCCACACCACACTCCTCCCCCAACCAGTACAGACTTGCTTGACACAGTGACTGGCATTTCCGTTCTCAGGTAGGAATATTCCAAGTAAGAAACTTGCTCATGCAACTGTGTTTTTATGGACTTGTGTGATATGTCCAATGAATTGAGTTAATTCATTCTTTAACTTAACTGGCAAGGTTTAATGGTTCACATTGAAAGCATGAATAACCATTTTGTTCCTTGAATGACTCTAGTTTAATGCTCCTGATGTCAGTGTATTTTGCCCAGGGTAAAATATGCTATATGAATTATTCACTGCTTGATGAATGAATGGGGCCATGTTTGCCCTCAGAATGTTAGCTGTGGTTATCTGACACGATGGGGCACAGTGGATGCCTACAAAGAACAATGGATAATTTAGAATGTGGTTCCAGGGCTCAGCCATTGCAGTTAAGATCTTTATAGAAAGCATGGCACCTTTTTGTCTTGTACCATACATCGCGATGGCCTCCATGAGCCAAGAAAGTCTTGGCCTTTAAAAAAAAAAAGAGCTAAGTATGGTTCTGCATCAAGCACTTTTATCTTTGGTTAAATCTTGTTTAGTGGAATGCAAAAGGCAGTAAGGGATAGAAATGCATTTAAGAAGAATTTAAAATAAATAAGGATATTGGTAATTTTCATTATGGTGATTTCACCAGTGTGAAATCAAACATTTTTGATGAAGGAGGAACAATGTATGACTGATAATAAGAAATCTTAACTTTGATTTTAGATTGAAGGTGATACACACCTCTCTGCCTTAAGAGCATTTAGGGTGAGTTATCTCCCTGGCTAAGTGGAAAGTGCCTGACTTTGCATTGAATTGCATTCTGTTTAATGAGAATGATTTATAATCTGGAAAGACAGTTAATGCAACTTAGTGGGAGCTGATAAATGAACCACTGAGTTTACTTATACATGTAAGTGGGGCATTAATCTTGACTTTGAATTTCCCCATTGGGCTCTCATTATAACCATTTGTGACAATGTTAGTGACAGAAAGAAATGATTGGCAAGTTTTAATGATTGGCAAAACTTTTCTAAATGTCTTTATACTTTACAAACACAATAAATAAGGTTTGAGACTGAAACACAGATTAAGCTGGCTTTTATCCTTTCACTGTTTTTGTTAAATTATCACACACATTCAAAAGCCACGGTGAGACAAAGTTAAAATCCCAGCTGGGCTTTGGGTCTCTCTGCAGCTGAGTTGGGTAACTCCAGAAGAATCTTCTTGGCCTCTGTTTTCCTACTTATAAATCCACTGGAGACAGTGTCCACTCATGCTTCAGGTAGCTCTGGCCAAGAGGTACAGTACATGGGGCTACAAGGTTCTTTCCTTATTGTGGATGAAGAGGTAATTCTCAGAGAAAGAAAAACAAGGGCTGGAAAGACATCTATGGTAGGATGAATAATGGCTCCCCAAAGACATCTGTAGGCTTCCCAGGTGGCTCAGTGGCAAAGAACCTGCCTGCCAGTGCAGGAGACACAGGGGACGAGGGTTCGATCCCTTGGTCAGAAAGATCCCCTGGAGGAGGAAATGGCAGCCCACTCCAACATGCTTGCCTGGGAAATTCCATGGACAGAGGAGCCTGGGGGGCTACAGTCCATGGGGTCGCAAAAGACTCAGACATGACTGAGAGACTAAACCATTTCTACCAAAGACATCTGCAACTAGTTCTCAGAAGTTGTGACTACTGTATGGCCAAAGGGCCTTACAGATAAGATGGGGTTAAGGATCTTGAGATGAGGAGATTATCCTGCATTATCTGGATGGGCCCTAAATGTAATCACAAGGGTCCTTGTGTGTGGGAGCCAAGAAGGTCAAAGGAGGAAGTAGGAGAGATGGTAACAAAAGCAAGAGGTTGTCATGATGAGACGAAGCAGTCATGAGCCAAGGAATGCAGGCATCCTCCAGAAGCTGGAAAAGGCACAGAAACAGATTCCCCCCATGAGCCTCCAGAAGGAGCCATTCCTGTCCACACTCTGACTGTAGCTCAGCAAAATGATTCTGGACTCATAGTTTCCACGACTGTATGAGCAGAAATTTGTGTCTTTTTATGACATGGAGTTTTTGATAATTTGTAGTAGTAGTAATGGGAAATGAATCCAATACCCAGTGGGTTCTGACGTCCTTAGTCTCATTGTTATCTTCCTGCTCCTCAGCCCCTACATCAGCTTTAAAGCCCAATTTCATGGTGTCATCGTACACAGTCTTTGTTAGTTCACTGTTAAGAAACTGTTGAAATACAGACCATCATGTCACTTCTTCTGAATCAGAAGACTGTGTTTTTGGAAACACTGTACTCTGTATGGAGGTCTGCTTCCAAAAGGAAGTGGAGCCTTTCACTTTATATATTGTAATGCTCAAGTAATTGTTGATGCAAGGATAAATAAATGAACACAGGAAATAAAAAAGCCACTGAAAATTGACAAGTAACTCAACTGTTTCTGTGTGTATGTGCTAAGTCACTTCAGCAACTATTTCTGCTCAGTTTTAAATGACTTTCTGTGCTAAATTCCATTGTAAGAAATAACAAATGGGAAAATCAACCATTGGGTTCTAAATTAGTCTTGTTTTCATTTGCGTCTAATAAGAAAATTCTCAAGGTGAACCTTTTTTTTTTTTTCCAAAATAACTCTTTGAGCTTTTAGGGGCTACGTCTGCAAAAGATAGGTTTTTTGTTTGTTTGTTTTTGTTTTTGTTTTTTTTACTTATTTCCCCCTGCATTAGTATCAGTTAGAACACACATCACTACAAAAACTCACTTTATAGAGGGAAGCATGTCAGGTTCATTGTGATTTGATACTCTTGGTCCTGTAATGAGGTGCAATGTTGGGTTTTTGATTCTCAGCTGTTCTACCCACTTCTTAATGTGGGGAGGGAGAGAGAGAATTATTTTAAAATGTAAAGTCTCTTGAACTTCAGTTGACAAATTCCAGGCGTTTTCTAGTCTTCATTCTCCTTCAATAGCATCTCTAGCATCTGACGCAGCTGATCACCCTTCCCATCTTGAAACTCCCTCTTCTTTTTCGTTCCTGCACCTTTGCTCTTCCCTGATTTCTGTCCTACCTGTCAGCTGTTCATGCAGCAGCTCTTCTTCCCAGCTTTCTCTTTAATTATAGGCATTTCCCTAGTCTCAGTTCTTACTTCTTGCCCTCTTTCTTCTCAGTGGTTACTTCTGCTTTGATGACAACTCAAGATTCTTCTTTTATCCTAATCTCTAATCCAGTTTTAGAAAACCAACCACCAGACAATGCTATTTGGGTAGTTCTTTACCTTGAATAAAGTTACAACTTTCAACATGTACCAGGATCTCTTCTGTTCCAGGACCCACATACATGCCTTTCCCTCTGACTAACATTTTTTCCTTCTTTTTTCTCTATCAAATTCCTATAGATCACAATTTAAATGTCCCTTTCTTATGGAAGCATTCCTTGACCACCCAGACTAGATCAAATCCCCGTTTAGGCTCTCTTAGGCTCAGCCGAAGAAAGAAATATCTCTTGAGAAATGAAAATATGCAAAAAAAACTGGTTCTTTGAGAAGGAAATCAGCTTCAGTTAAAGGAAAATTATGAAGCACATCAACTGGGACCAAATTTTTTGTTTCTCAGAAACCATGTTGTAAAATGTTTATAGGGAAGGTGAATTTACAACATAGTTAAATCAAGAAGTTTGCTTAGACAGCTGTGACTAAGCAAAGGTCCTTGTTGCTATTGTTGTTCACTCACCCAGTTGTGTCCGACTCTTTGTGACCCCATGGACTGCAGCCCACCAGACCTCCCTGTTCCTCACCATCTCCCAAAGTTTGCCCAAATTCATGTCCATTGCATCAGAGATGCCATCCATCCATCTCATTCTCTGACACCCTCTTCTCCTTCTGCCCTCAATCTTTCCCAGCATCAGGGACTTTTACAATGAGTTGGCTGTTTGCATCAGGTGACCAAAATACTAGAGCTTCAGTTTCAGCATTAGTCCTTCCAACGAGGATTCAGCGTTGATTTCCTTTAAGAATGACTGGTTTGATCTCCTCGCTATTCAAGGGACTCTCAGGAGTCTTCTCCAGCACCGCAGTTCGAAGACATCAATTCTCTGGTGCTCTGCCTTCTTACGGTCCAGCTCTCACAAACCTATGTGACCACTGGGAAGACCATAGCCTTGCCTACACGGACTTTTGTCAGCAGAGTGACGTCTCTGCTTTTCCACACACTGTCTAGGTTTGTCATAGCTTTCCTGTCAAGAACCAATCGTCTTCTAATTTCATGGCTGCGGTCATCATCCACAGTGATTTTAGAGCCCAGGAAGAGGAAATCTGTCACTACTTGCACTTTTTCCTTTTCTATTTGCCGTGAAGTAAATGAGGCCAGCCAGATGTCATGATCTTAGTTTTTCTAACACTTAGTTTTAAGCTGGCTTTTTTCAGTCTTCTCCTTCACCCTCATCAAGAGGTTTAGTTCCTTTTTGCCTTGAAAGCGGGATCATCTGCATATCTGAGGATGTTGATGTTTCTCCCGCCTATCTTGATTCCAGCTTGTAACTTATCCAGCCCAGCATTTTTCATGATGTGCTCAGTGTAAGTTAAACAAACAGGGTGCAACAGACAGCCCTGTCGTACTCCTCTCTCAATCCTGAACCATTTATTCCATACAGGGTTTGCTTCTTGACCCACATACAGATTTGGGTATTGACCACTTGGTGATGTGCATGGGTAAAGTCATCTCTTGTGTTGTTGAAAAAGGGTGTTTGCTATAATCAGAGCATTCGCTTGGAATAATTCAGTTAGCCTTTGCCCTGCTTCATTTTTTACTCCAAGGCAAAACTTCCCTGCTACTCCAGGTATCTCTTAACTTCCTACTTTTGCATTCCAATCCTCAATGATGAATAGAATATCTTTCTTAGGTGTTAGTTCTAGGAGGTCTTCTAGGTCTCCAAAGAACTGATTGACTTCAGCTTCTTCAGCATCGTTGGTAGGGGCATAGACTTGAATTACTGTGATGTTGAATGTCGTGCCTTGGAAATGCACTAAGATCATTCTGTCATTTTTGAAGCTGCACCCAAGTGCTACATTTTGGACTCTAAGTATGGCTGGATATCATGTGCTCTGATCTCCAGCATCTGGGGTTGTTACATACTTTTAAGTCAGAGCTTGTCTTTACCCATCTGACATTTGAAACTCAATGTTTAGATAATCATGGAAAATCATAAATCATGGCTAGTATAAAAGATAATAGCTGTTTATGAATTGTACCTATTTTTAACCACTTTCCATATAACTGAACTGAAAAGGAACTCTTGGGTTTTTAATGAAAAGTCTTCTCTCCTATCACTGACCTCTTTATTCTGCCACACAAGGTAATTTAAAAAATCAATTGTATTGTGATATAATCCACATACTATACAGTTCATCCATTTGAAGTATAATAGTCAATGGCTTTGAGGATATTCAGAGTTGTGCATCCATCTCCATAATCAATTTTAGTACATTTTCATCACCCTGACAAGAAATCCTACATCTTTTAGCTGTCACTCCTCAATCCTCCCAACCCCCAGCCCCAGTCAACCACTAATTGGGTTTCTGTCTTGATGGATTTGCCTATTCTGAACACTTCATGTAAGTGGAATCATACAATATACGATGCTTGTGAACTGACTTCTTTCACTTAGCATAATGCCTGACTTTTTGTGACCCCATGGATTGCAGCCCGCCAGGCTCCTCTGTCCATGGGGACTCTCCAGGGAAGAATACTGGAGTGAGCTGCCATGCCCTCCTCCAGGGGATCTTCCCAATCCGGGGATCAAACCCAGGTCTCCCACATGGCAGGCAGATTCTTTACCATCTGAACCACCTGGGAAGCTGTACGTACCTCATACCTTTTTATAACTGAATAATATTCCATTGCATGGATGCTCCACATTTTACCCATTCATTAGCTGATGGACACCTGTGTTTTGCTTCCACTTTTTGGCTGTTGTGAGTAAAACTGTGAGTACAGGGTGATTTCTGAGCCCTAAGAGCTGTTGGAGAAGGAAATGGCAACCTACTCCAGTATCCTTGCCTGGAAAATCTCATGGACAGAGGAGCCTGGTGGGCTGCAGTCAATGGGGTCGCAAAGAGTCGGGCACGACTGAGCAACTAACACACACAAGAGCTGTTTGCTCATTTTTCTCCTCTCTGTAGTCATTTAAAAATAAAAAAGTGGCTTGGATATTTCTAAATCTGAAACTACCACACAGAATGTAGGTAATTCTTTCTACAGAAATTATTACCCCTATTATATTACATATAAACTATAAAGCACGTATGTAATGCTGGTCTCTTCCCCCATCTGTGAGCTTGGTGAGGATGAGAGGCAGGTTGATGTTGCTTGCCCCTGTATCCCTGGCACCTTGCCCAGTAACTGGCATGTATTAAGTATTTCTTGACTAATTTTGCCTAACCCCAACCTCATATTGGCCACTCATCTCAAGTTCCTCATTTCTATAAATGGCATTGCTGTTACCTCAGTAACTTAAGATCCGAATCAGAGTTGTATTTGACTCTTCCTCTTTTTACTTCTTCCTCTACTTCTGATCAGTCAGCAATTTGGGGGAAATTTTTCAAAGCAATTCTCAGCATTTGTGTGTCCATTCTTTTCTCTCACACTGCCCAATCTAGACCCTGTTACTTGGCCTTCTTACCTTCTTTCTCTGCTACTTCTAAGCTATTTTGTAGAGAGTTTTCAAAGTAGTCTTCACGAAAACCAATTGTATCACTTCACTTCCCTCCTCACGAACTAACAGTGGTTTCCCATTGGCCACAGACTAGAGGCCCTCAACCCTAAGTTGGAAGATTTCCATAACATGATTCTTTACATCATAGGCAAGTAGCTGCTGCAGTTTGTTTGTTTTTTTTTAAAGCACTCCCTGCACCGATTTATTAGAACACAGACTCTGCCTATTGGTTATTGGATCTGCTTCACATTGTCTAGAAAGGCAAATACTAGAAATTTGGAACATTTTTATGGCCAGGTCTCATTGACCAACACAAAAATCTATTTGATTCACTAATGTCAAATCAGTATATTCTAAACCAAACATATTTACCTTGATTTTTCCATATTCTTTCTTAAAGCTGAGTTACTTACAACATTCTATAAGAAATTCCCTATATACAGGAACTCCCAGCTTTTCCTGTCATATGGTCCATAAATGGATCACAGTAAATCTCCAACATATTGCATCTTATGGAAGCTCATATCTTCCACGACACTTGCTATGGTGCCAGGCATATTGTAAAAGCAAAGACATGGACAGAATTCAATTTTATTTTCATCAGTAGAGAATTTCTCTCCCCATCGCCTAAACCAGAAATGTTTGTTTTTGTCAGGTGAATAATCAGATAAGCCATTTGGGTTGGGGATGACGTCCTAACCTCAACAGGCATGTTGGCTTGACCATAGAAAGTTGCTTAACAGATTTCCAGAGAGCTTTGGTCTGATTAATTATACCAGCTTTTGCTTTGTCTTGGAGTGCACGCCCCTTTAGAATTAGAGCTGGATTGTTTGGGACAATAACAGAAATTTGGAAAATGGGTTCTGAAGGGAAACGGAGACCCAGTAACTGGTAGTTAAAAGAGCTATGGAAGAAAATAAAAAAGGTTTGAAAAGAAGTTCTTTGAGGTTGTTTTCCACATGGTATACAGTTATAGCCCTCTTCCTTGTGTGTCCACAAAGGTTTCAGTAAAATCTACATTGCTTGCTAATGCTTAGTGAGGTGGATTTACTCTATGGGGCTAAGCCTATGCTGAGTTAGACCTCAAAGGTTTGTACAACACAATAACAGAGTTTTCCCATGGGAGAACAGCCATGTAGAGTTTGCATATATAAATTAAGTAAATATGCTTTAAAGTGTTCATCTTGTCTTTCCGTGTAGATAATATTCCCCATTACCTCTAAATGATTCATAGAGAAAGTTTTCAATGATAATTTGCTGACTAAAGAGGAATGTGCTATAATTTTAACTTGTTTTTAAAGGAGGAAGGAAAGAAAATTTCTTAAGCACCTGCTGTAATCTGTAGCAGATTTTCACATTTAATCTCACTTAATCCTTGCAATCTTGTGATATAAATACCTTTAGTATTATTTGAATGAATTTCATTCATTTTCTAAATGAAAAAACAACAACAACAACAACAAAGGCTCAATGAACTTAAGTAACTCACCCAGGTGCATGTCACTAGGAAGTGACAAATACAGGAATTCTAACCCAGATCTGTATGATCCCAAAGGTTTCTTTGAACTATTTCATGAATTACCATGAGAGAGGGAGAGAGAGATCATATTATACAAGGACAAGCGCCTTAATGTTTTTATTCCCCTACTATTTATTTTCCTATTGTGTGTTAATCATGTACCAATGACTGGAGAATCCTGGGATTGCTGGATTTTTTTTCTTTGCAGAATATTATGAATTATAGCTATTAAATATATCTTTTAATTCAAAGAACCATGCCCTAAACCCTCTATAATTTATATGCCATAGGTAGGTTAAGAGTCTAAACTTTTCTTTGTTGTCACCAAAATAGAACTCTTTACCAATTCCTGATTATTTCATTTCCATAATAGAGAGTTGGGGATGAAACTCTTGCTCATTTTCTTTAACAATCAACTATCTTCAGATTGACAGATCTACCTAAAAAGTCAGAGTTTGTACTAACTGTGCATACTAAATATGTTATATCACTGGGTACTAAATTGTTGAGGTATATTTTAATATGCCCTCTTGAAACAGCAACATGAAAAACTGAGTTTTTATTTCAACTCTCAATGATAACAATAGCTTTCTTTTCCCAAGATGGTTTACTGATTAACAAGTTACAAGCACGTAACTGTAATTCTGGTTACAAGAGCAAGTCATTGTCTAATGATGACCATTCAAGAATGCAACCACAAGTCAAGGTTATTATAAGACCAAGCTGCCATTATTGTTCCTCAGTGACATCCAGTCCAGTAAAAATGCTGTTTTCAGAAGCCAGTTACCACCAAAGCAGTGATGGATTTCGTGGTTGGTTAGTTGAGAAATTGTTCTTGGGATCTTGAGAAAAGAATCTAACTACTTCAGTAGTTAGTGTGCTACTACTGATTTAAGCCAGATTTAGTTTTCTTCTGAATGTACAATGTACTGGAATTATGTATGAATATCCACATTGGCTGAAAGAAAAAGTTATCTCCAAACAAAAATCGGTTAAAAAAAAGTAAGTCACTGTGTATAGATATGACTTGTCTAAGTGAAGATCCTTGTTTTACTGATTTTGACTGGCCCATTCTTGCTTAGTTACTGTTTAACAGTTCTTGTGTAGGCCTACACGTGAGCACAGACTCATCTCTAGAATTGTGCCAAACTCCCTTAGCTTTGCTCAACTGGTTTTTCAGTTTTATTTAATAGGTACCTATGATATGGAGAGCATTGCTTGGGTAAAATTTGAATGCACTATTGTTTTAAGAATATAAGGTTCAGAGAGACTTGTCTTGTAGCTAAGAATGAGAGTCCCTTTCTTTTCAGCCACACCCACATGCAGATTTGTGAATCAATCACCTTCAAGTGGTCTGGGTTCTCCTGAGATCTCTGCATTCCAGAAGTCAGCTAGAGCCCCTCCAACCACAGGCCTCTCAAGATTTGTGCACCTCCCCCAGGGCTTCAATTCCATCTTCATTTCTGGCTTCGTTTCTCTTTCAGTGCATCCATGAACTCCACTCTAGTCTCTTCCATATTTCCCTTCTCTCAGCTAAGCCAGGCTCTAAACTATCCAGGGGTAAAATGTAGCCTCCTTTCCTTGACTGTCTCAAAAAACCCCACTCACTCAGGGCATAAGGGTATTAGCTACCAGATAAGTAAAAAATTGATTGCTTGACATGAAAGTAGAAGTAGCACATTCTAAATAATTTCAAACTATGTAAAGATATTTGAACATTGTCTTATAAGCAGTTTGTGACAAGGAGCTTCCATAATTCTGTAGTGACTCCATTAGCCAGACTGTAAGTTTCATGTGAAGAGTTTAACTACATGATATCTCGTAGAGGCACTCACATTTTTCACAGTTGACAAATAAAATCCTAATGGAGTAATTACAGGACAAAATTAAAAAATTTCTCAGTATGAATTACTTCTAGACCATGTATGATCAAGGTTAATGACATGCTATTCTATTAAATAGTATACAATGGAAAATACAACTAATGAAGTTGTGGGTAGCATTTTATCCACATTTTAAAAGGATTTGCTTTTATACCTTTCTGTTTTTCATATATTCCAAACAGAGCCATTTTGATTTAATTGAAAGCAACTGTGAAAATCAAGTCAATTTATTATCAGTTATAAACTTGATCTTTTGGAATAGAATGGGTGATTTAAGGAATATGTAGTTTATTTCCTTTTTTTAGATCACTAAAACAAACTCATTTTAATTTGCATGTATTAAATTATAACTGAAGATTAAGCAGGGAATTGAGATTACTAGGGAGTGAAAAGAAAACTCTTCTGTGGTCAAAGGACTTTCTTCCAGAGCTGTTTGGCTGAAATGTTGTGTACATAAAGGCCTAATGCATTTTGGCAACTCTAACACTGAGATTTACATTTTTGCTATTTTACTTTAAAATTAAAATATTTAAAAATTCCTTTTATCTGCCTTTTCAGCCAGTTAGTTTCATTCTCTACAACATGTCCTAGACATGGTGAACTTGATTGCCTACAGAATGAATTAATGAATCTTTTATGTCAATGGAAGTTTATTAACATTTGTGACATTCTCAAATCAATCCTTCTATGTTCTCCAATTACAGCCTCATTGTGGTTAGGCACCATCCCAGGGGAAAAACAAAGGGAGAGAGGGGAAATCAACATACTTACAACTGACTTCAGAAAAGCAAATTAATAAGGGGAAGTATGTCTAACTTATGTTTTCTGCTGTTGTTTGTTACATTAAATACAAAATGCAAATGCATGTCCTTTAAGTGTTTGGCTGTTGTTCAAAAATGTGAATTATTCTACCAGAAGGCAAAAGCATTTCCCTTCAACCTCAAGGTCCATAGTTAATTTAGTTGTTCAACATAGGGGCATTTCTAAACTCTAAAGTAAATATTATTTACACAGCAAACATACTAACAATGAACTGTCTTAAAACATCTTGGTGATGAAAATATAAAATGGTTTTGATGAAGGTTATTTGGATCACCCTGTACCCTGTTTTCATACTTTTAAAATAAGCCTAAAATGTGTATAATTGTATACACATCATATATATTATACAAATATATAATTTCCTGATCCTTTAACTCTGCTGATCTAAATTAAACCCTTAGTGTTAATTAGACATTAAGCCCTGGCAGTAGCTTCTGGGTGACCTTGAACCAGATACTAACTTCTGGGTCTCTACCTCTGTTAAAAGAAGGAGGTTGAACTAGATGCTCCAAAGTGCTTTGAGTTGACAATTTATTATTGCAGCCATCAAAGAGACATTCTGATAATTCGGGGTTGAATCCTTTTTTAGAAACATTTTGTTTCCTCTTCAACCCCTTGTTCCCTCACTATACCTGTGGTTCCTAATAAATATGTCAGGACACATTGACATACCATGACTCTTTAATAGGAGTGCCACCAAATTTCCATTGTTCTGTAAAATTTATTTTTGCTTCAACTGAAGATATGTATTATGTTCTGTGATAGGTTAGATGAAACACTGTCAGAAGTTCTTGCAATAAGGTTAAGGTACAGTTTGCAAAAATAAGAGGTTAAAGGAATATCATTATGTCAAACTGGTGACAGTTTAGATATGTACTAGACAGTTTAGACATGGCAGTCATTAGTCACATGTGGTTACTGAGCTCTTGACATGCGGCTAGTCCTAACTGACATGTGCTGTAAGTGAACAATACTCTTCAAATTTTAAAGGCAGGAAATGGCAACCCACTCCAGTGGTCTTGCCTGGAGAATCCCAGGGACGGGGCAGCCTGGTGGGCTGCCATCTATGGGGTCGCACAGAGTCGGGGACATGACTGAAGTGACTTAGCAACAGCAGCAGCAGTGAAAAAAAAGAAAGCATCGCAACAGCAGCAGCAGTGAAAAAAAAGAAAGCATCTCATTTAATATTTTTTATGTTGATTACGTGTTGAAATGTTAATATTTTGGATAGATCATGTTAAATACAATATGTTGCCTTAAAATGTGGTACTAGAAAAATTTAAATTCCTATGTGATTCCTATTATATCTCTCTTGGGCAGTGCTGGTCTGGAGTCAAAAGTTTATTGAAACACGAAAGACCTGCCTTAGTAACTATATAAACAAACATGGTCAGGTCAATAAAGTTCTCCCACAGTTGCATGGTTCTACGTCATGCGAAGAGTTGACTCAGTGTTAAAGACCCTGATGCTGGGAGGGATTGGGGGCAGGAGGAGAAGGGGACGACAGAGGATGAGATGGTTCGATGGCATCACCAACTCGATGCACATGAGTTTGGGTGAACTCCGGGAGTTGGTGATGGACAGGGAGGCCTGGTGTGTTGCGATTCATGGGGTCACAAAGAGTCAGACACAACTGAGCTACTGAACTGAACTGAACTGAACTGAAAGGATGCTTGAATAGAAATATTGTTATATTGTAGCCATGATTATCTTAAAAGCATTCATGACTCATACTGTGTCCATGGGTTGGAATAATTAATACTGCCAAAATGACCACATGATTCAAGGCTATCTACAGATTTAGTGCAATCCCTATCAAAATACCAATGTCATTTTTCATAGAACTAGAACAAATAATTTTAACATTTGTATGGAAAGACAAAAGACCTTGAATAATTAAAGTGGGGAAGAAGAACAAAGCTGGAAATATCATGCTCCCTGATTTCAAACTATAGTACAAAGCTGCAGTAATCAAAACAGTGTGGTACTGGTACAAACACATATAGATCAATGGAACAAAATAGAGAGCTCAGAAATGAATCCAAACTTACATGGGAAATTAATCTATCATAAAGGAAGCAAGAATATACAATGAGGAAAAAAACAGCCTCTTCAATAAATGGTGCTGGCAAAACTGGACAGCTACATGGAGAAGAATCAAACTGGACTACTCTCATATCATGCACAAAAATAAATTCAAAATTGATTAAAGACTTAAATGAAGACCTAAAACCATAAAACTTTTAGACAAAAATACATGCAGTAAGCTCTTTGACATTGGTCTTAGATTTTTTGTTTTTTGGGTATGTCTCCTCAGGCAAGGAAAACAAAACCAAAAATAAACAAAAGTTTATTTAGTTTCACTGCCTCAAACTAAAAAGCTTTTGCATGGTGAAAGATGCTGTCAACAAAATTAAAAGGCCACCTACTGGTTGGAAAAAGATATTCCAAAATTATATATCTGATAAGGGGTTAATATTCAAAACATACAAAGAACTCATATAACTCAACATAAAAAAAGCCACATCATCCAATTTTTTAAAAATGGGCAGAGCATCTGAATGGATATTTTTCTCAAGAAGACATACAGATGGTTGACAGGCACATGAAAAGATCCCCAACACCACTAATTATCAGGGAAATGCAAATCATAACCACAATGAGATATCACCTTATATCTGTCAGAATGGCTATTATTAAAAAGGTAACAAGAAATTGTTGGCAAGGAGTGAGGAAAAGCAAACCCTAACATACTTTTGGTAGGAATGTAAATTTAGTGCAGCCACTATGAAGAACAGTATGGAGATTCTTCAAAAAATTTAAAATAGAACTATTATATGATCCCACTATTGTATGAGTCCACTCCTGGGTATTTATCCAAAGGAAATAAAGACTCTAATTCAAAAATATATATACACCCCTATGTTCACTGTAGCATTATTTACAATAGCCAAGATTTGGAAGCAACCTAAGTGTCCACCAACAGATGAGTAGATAAAGAAGATGTGGTTTATATGTGTGTGTGTATGTGTTCTTTGATTAAACTGTTTTTTAATTTTTTGACAGATTTTTGGTCAAGTTGTTTCCATTAAAAATTCTTGACTTTAAAAACTAATAACTTCAAACTGCCACACATAAAAACAAATTATATATATATATATAGTGTACATATTTATGATTTATATGTGTATATACCCATATACATGCATACATTTGTATGTATACATATATATACATTCAATGGGATGTTACTGTCATGAAAAATAATGAAATATTGCCATTTGCAACAACACAGATGGATCCATTTGTGACTTGTTTAGTCCTGTTCTGAGCTTTCAAAGCCCTTCACTCTGTACCTTCCTACACTGCATACAGGAAGCCAAGCACAGGCAGTGCCTCCTTTGGCTGCAGGTTAACGTTGCAGCTTTGTATGTTGTTCCTTTTCTTATCTTCAGTGACACTGGTATGTGACTTTCACAACTTTACTTCAACACACATGCTTAACTCCCAGATTAGGTAATAGAAAGGAGCATGAGACTTCAGCTACTTTTCTTATTAATAGATTTGGTTCTCCACCCCGGCTCATGAGTTGTGTTTCTAACTTAGTTATTCCAGGGGGCAATACTGGTTCTGCTTAGCTCTTCCCTCCTTCCCCCACCCAGAATTATTTTCTACTTAAAGGAGACTTGCCTTTGGCTTGGTGTTTTCCATAGGTGTGCCATTTTTTGGAGAATCCCGTGGACAGAGGAGCCTGGCAGGCTACAGTCCACAGGACTGCAAAGAGTCGGACACAACTGAACAGGCACGCATACCTTTTTCATCTGGAGTTGGATACTAAGCACATCTCTCCCTACACTTGGGCGTGGGTAAATAAGGGAGTTTTGAAGGGACAGAATTTGGAAGTGCAAGATGAAGAACCTGTGCATATCAAAATGCACATTAACTCTTTGCGGGTCAGTGTTGGTGACATTCTCACTGTGCTCCAGTTCTTGGTCTTGCTTCTCCTCTCTCATTTGTTCCATTCTGGAAAATTTCAAGCAAAACATCTGTTTTCAAGTGCTATGCTCCTTTCTGGACAACAATTGGTCTTTTCTTTTTTAATTCCAGAGTTTGCTTATGTCCTCCTTATCATCCCCAGATGTTTTGCCCTCTGCCTTTTTTCTTTTTCTCATTTTAATAATTGTGCAAGCCCCGGAAGAACTGCTGGCAGATCTTTTTCCCCCTTTGGATCACCCTGCACAACTCCCACCAAGAATTCCACCTTTACTCTTTTCCCACTTTTCAATGGACTCAGGTCAAAGTCCATGAAGGATGTGGGGAGTAGGGAGAAGGTAAGTAGTACTTTTTATTTTTAAATAGATATGAGTCTCCTTGGAACCTCAGCATCTACACACAGGTGGAGCTATGAAAGGAGGAAACAGGCTTCAAAACCCAACAGGAAAGTTTTTTTGGTGTCATTTTGTCTAATACCAAAAAATAAAGCAGGAAGCATAAAAATTTGGCTTTTTAATAATTAAATTTTGTCGTTTCTACTTTTAAGGATGTAAGACAACACATAAACTATCCATAACATTGAAAGAAAGTGAAAGTCACTCAGTCATGTCTGACTCTTTGCGACCCCATAGGCTATAAGTCCATGGAATTCTCCAGGCCAGAATACTGGAGTGGGTAGCCTTTCCCTTCTCCAGGGGATCTTCCCAACCCAGAGATCGAACCTCGATCTCCCACACTGCAGGCGGATTGTCCACCAGCTGAGCCACTACAGGTCAAGAGCTCATAACAATCCTTACATGATTATAAATACAATAATAAAAATAATAATAACATATCAAACCCAGCACATTATCATCTTCCCAGTGTTTTCACCTACAGCCTGGAGCAGTGGGAGGAGCTGAGAGTCTAGGATCTTCAGAACAGTTTAAGCTGGGAGTTTAGGTTGAAAGAGACTCTGAAAAAAGATGTAGAAATTTGGACACATCATTTTCTTTTTATAACCTCCTTTGCTTCATTTAAGCCAGGCTCTGATTTTCTGTCATTTTGATTGTCACAGAAATCCTATGTCTTAGTGGGAAAATTATATTTGTGCCCATTTCACAGAAGAATAAACAGATCCGGGGTTTGTTTGTCCAAGGTCATACTTCTGGTTGGTGAGAAATTGGGGGTCAGAATTTGAGTCCCCTGCTGAGGTCTAGCAGGAGTCTTGACCAGAGGTCAGATACAGGGGCTACTGACCCCCAAGGATGACCTCCAGGCAGTGTCTGTTCTTTGCTCTTCAACTTCATGGAAAACTCTGCCTAGAATTGTTAACTATTCCTCTTGCCTATTTCTTGTGACCCGCTCCCATGCCCCAGGTTGTGCTATACTGAGGAAAACGGGCCATGTATCTATGAATAAGGAGACAGAACCAGGCTTCTGGAGTTGAGAACCCAGACTATAAAACTGACTTGACCTCCTCTTAGAAAGATACACATAACTCTGTGCCCAGAGGTGGGGCACAGCTCTGTTTTCTGGAAGAGAGAGTCTAGGAAAGGGCCTGTCATCTTCCAGTGAATGCTGAATTTGGGTGGGGGTAGGGAGTACATAAAAGAAAGCGAAAAATATATATTATAGAGATTTAAGAGATAAATCTCTACATAGATTTAGAATCCAGGAACTCCCTGTGAAAAGTTGGCCAACAATGAGGGACTGATTTGACTTTTCCTGAGAAAGTAAGTAGCAAGAGTGTAGATATAACTGATGATATGATGAGGGTAGTCACTCTTTTCATTCAAGAAGTGTTTGTTAAATGCCCACTACAGGCAGGCCATTTGTACAGTGGGCAGTCTTGCTCAGGGGGTAATCTATTGGAAGCGGGAAGAGACCACTGTTAACTAAAAGAAAAACAGAGTTAAACGCATAGAAAGAGAAAGAGGGAGGAAAAGGTGAGATAACAGGCAAACCTATGCAATGGTTTGTACTTTTAACCACGGAAATGAGGGGAGCCAAGAACTTGGTTCGGATACTGACCAAATGAGATAATGATTTCAGTCAAGGTGCTGTGCAAACTCCATTACTGGTTTCCCTGGCTAATACTTCATCTTATGGCAAAAGCAGTGTAATCAGAAAAACCACATGCAAATTAGGTAAAAGCAGTAATGAGAGGCAGGGCTCCACGTGGTCTGGTTTTCTCCACTGTGGAGGAAGGCCTGGGGATAGGTTTCTGAGGGTTTTTGCCATAAAGAGTGATGCCATGAAGGAAAATACTAAAAGGTTAATTAGATTCTGCCCACTTGAGAGAGTCTTCATTTACGAACAGGGCTCCCCATCCAGTTGCTTTCTAACCTCTTCACTGTTCCTGTCAGCCCAGTGGCCTTCAAGATGTCAACGGATAATTTGATTTATTCCTGAGCTCCTTCCTTTGACCCTTCCTGCCCTGCTCTTTGTGTACTGTGCTTGCTTGCTCACTCACAGGGTTAACTGACTCACTAGGTGCCAAGATATGATTCATCCTGCCCTCAGGATGGTTTCTCCCCTGGACTATGTTGCAGGGGTCAGAGCTTCTTCAGAACATGCCCACAAAAATATCATCATTCTTTTTTTAATCAGGGAGAGGATAAGAGGGCCAGTTTGGCACAATGGTTCTGAAATAGATCCTTTGGACATGAAACCAAAACACATTTAAGTCTCTCTGCAGGCAATTTATGCCTCTTAGTTCTGAGAGGTCTGTAATAGTTGTTTAATTGTGGGAATGAGTTACTAGGGAAGGACATGTGTCCATTCTTGGACATCTTAACAAAGATGTTAATCTGTTTGTTTTGGATGAGTTTTGTTTGCCTAAATATCTCTTTCCAGTTGTACTCTATGGCTTTCTTTTGTGCCAGAAGAGATGATTCTTCAGTTTCCAGTTTTTTCTAGTTTGCTGCTAAACTGTGATGTTGCTAAAGGTTCTGGTCCATTATACGTGATCTTAATCAAAGATGAAAAAAAACAGTCTCAAATGTGTTGTTTGAAAGGGAGGAGCCCCTAAACTTTCATCTGCCGAGATTCTGGGGACAATTTAAGAATCTGAGGAATTTATAGAAGAGGGTAAAATGTGGTGACTCGTTTGAAACCATGGACAGAGAAAGGAATGAATATATCAGCAGTACATGAAAGTGTGCTCTGGTTAGTCATGCTACTGCTGACATAAAATATTAACTGCTCTTTCTTTGTCCATCTGATTCATATTTTTTATACTTCATGTTCCCTATTAATTTTATTTTACATTCACTGAAATTGATAGTTCTTGCAGGCAGAATTAAAATTGTATTGATCCTAGAGGTATTTAATCGACAGTTAGTGAGGCCCTCCCAGGGGAAGTGAGAGTTCAGGGATACACGTGGCTTTACTTTGCAACATGTTGAACCTCCAAACGGAGTTGGAAATGCAGATCTAGATGTCTAGGGAGCTGGAACTAGAAATAGAGATGTAAAAGGGAGATAATCACTTAAGTTGTGGGTGTGGATGAGATCGAGGGAAGCAGGCACAGCAAAAGGAGGTGAGAACAGAGGAAGGCTCTTGGAGAGCACCCACTTGTGGGCAAGAGTGCCAAGTTAGCACAGGAGGTGGGAGAGGATAGGAGGAAAGAGCATCAGCAAGAGGTCACTGTGCTGTAACCCACAAGGCAGCAGGGATTTTCAACAAGGTAACTGACCACAGAGTCAAATGAGCAGAGATGTTTGGCAAAAGAACTACAAAGAAGCCACCAGATGGTGGGTGATTATGAGGACTTAGCTGGATTCTGAGAAAGTACTTGCTGTAGGGTCTTGAAAGAGAAACCTGACTGCAAGGTGTTCAGCTGTCTATAAGGATGAATGTTCCAAGAAGTTTGGTGGTGAAGAAAGGGAAGAGAGAGCACCTTAGTAAGTTTACTTTTTAAGAATGGAACTCAGCTGAACATATATGAATGGGGAAGGAGCCTCTGAGAAGAGGGGCTGAGGAAGCAGGTGAGGGGATTATTGAAGGAGCTGGAAAGAACTGGCTTAATATCAAATGAGGAGAATCTAGTCTTTTTTTTTTTTTTTTGAGAATCTAGTCTTGAAAGGAAATAGCTATCAATGAAGATAAGGAGAACCCCAAATACATACACATTCTCATTTATAAAATTCAATCAGTATGATAGGCTACGGCCATGGTTCTTGGAATCAGACAGCCAGTGTTTGAATGGTGACTTTGACCCTAACTAGTCTGTGTGACCTTGGATATGTTACTTGACCCTCCATGTATCAGTTTCTCTATTTTAAAATGGGGAACAAATAGTACCTACACTGTAAGAAAATACATAGATATAAATAAAATACTTATATCAGTGGCTGGCACAGAGTGTTAGTTGCTCAGTCACGTCTGATTTTTTGTGCACCTCATGGACTGTAGCTTGCCAGGCTCCTCTGTCCATGGAATTCTCCAGGCAAGAATACTGGAGTGGGTTGCTATTCTCTTTTCCAGGGGATCTTCCCAACCCAGGGATTGAACCTGGGTCTCCTGCACTGCAGGCAGATTCTTTGCTGTCTGAGCCACCAGGGAAGTCCCCTGGCATGGAGTGAGGACTATAATAATTAACATAAAATGAGGGGAGAGAATGGGAAGAAATCTGGAGTCGTAGAAGTCCCTGAAGTTTGAGGGAAGTATCACGTACTTACCTGAGTCAGTCTCATTTAAGTGATCTTCTTGGGGCTAGTACACATACTTTTGGAGTATTGATTTTTGCCCCTGTGAACCTGTTGTCCAGTGTACGACACCAAACCACAGTATCTGGTGCCCTTGCAGTGGCACTGAAAGTTTCTCACCCCCTTCAGGGGCAGACCCCAGCTCACATCCTGTCAGACATCATCCAGTTATGCGTGTGTTCAGGCCAGGAAGAAAATGTGCTTGATGAGGTTGGGTGTTAAAAAACTCTCCAACTCCTAAGAAAATTGTTTTAATACTGAAAACTCAGAGATTTCCAATATGAGTCAGGGGAACTCTTTGAGACAGTAACAGTACAATTTTATTTATAGAAGTAATAGAAGGAACATACCACACAAATATTTTACACACAAAACACCTTAGACACAAAGAGATAGAAGTGAGTTTTTCGTTCATTCACATTGAGTCTAGGATACTAGGTGACCTACTGTCACCTTTAAAAAACAGAATCTTGTCACATCCCTTGGATACAAATTAAACAGCTCAGACTGAGTAGGTTGAGGTCACACAGAATCTAGAACTCACTCTAGTCTGTGTCTTTACCCTAACTCTTGAAGCTGCTACACTCATATGACAAAATAATTCAGTGGGTGGTGAGTCAGACAAAACAAACACCAAACAGGTTCTCCTTCACAGCATGGCAGGTGTGAGGGAAAGATAAACTTTAAACAAATTTGTAATTATATCACAACATTCCCCTGCCTGCCTGCCCCCCGAGAAGCACTCCCCCCACTGCTCAAGAACCTTCAATGGCTCCCCAGTGCCTATGAACTCACAATGGCAACATATTAAGGCTGGACTTTTCTTGCTGGTGACTAGCCTGAGGCTTAGCTGAAACTGTCTAAGATCAGATTGGAATTCAATGTTAAGTATGCAGTGGGAGAAAGAGACTGACGGCTTCCTAACAGTTCTAAGATGTGCTTAATTTGGGCACCAAAAATCCAAATATTTTAACATTCAACTCCCCTCTATTGTTCAGTCAGCAAATCGTCTCGGACTCTTCATGACCCCATGGACTGCAGCACACCAGGCTTCCCTGTCCCTCACCATCTCCTGGATTTTGCCCAAGTTCACATCCATTGAATCAGTGATGCTATCCAACCATCTCATCCTGGCATCACCAATTTCCTGGCATCAATTTAGTACTCCAAGCTTCTCTTCTCTGCCGTTACTCAAATGGTCTGTCTTCATTGTCTTCTAAACTCATTTGGACAGTCCCAGCACTTGGTGGGACTATTGCTTCTGCTGTGATCCCAGCCAGTAATGTATTTGGCACTAGCTAAAGGGAACACTCTTTACTTTATGTTGCTACATTCATTACTAGCTATTGGTTTTTCTTCCGCTGTTCTCATTCTATTTAGTTTTTAATCCATTCTCATTCTGTAAAATTCAAACAGTGTAATAAACTCTCCTAATCCTCAAATCCAGTCCTAGATAATTCCTATCACCAGTTTGATGTGTCTTTCCATGTGCTGTCTTATGCATTCACATACTTGTGAACATATAGATGCTGTTTTGTTTATTAATTATTTTTTAAAGTTCTGTACATGATCTCTTAATAGACTGTAAATTCCTTGAGGGCAGGAATGAAGATTCATACATCTTTTATCCCCCACAGTTCATAGTACAGTCACTGAAAAATAAGCAGTTTCCTAAAAGTTGCATCAGGGAAGAAAGAAACCTGATCCATGCAGAAGTGGTGGCAAGAAGCTCCTTAGATTTAACTGTTGGCACTAAAGATGGTTTTATTTGCCTTCAAATATTAATGGTAATAATCTCCAATCACTGAGCACTCATTTTGTACAACAACAATGAGAGGTAGGTTTTCTCATTTTACGGATGGGGATTTTGAGACTTAAAGTGATTAAATCATTTTCCCAAGGTCACATAGGTAATATATATATATAGCCCAGCCAAAATTTGAACCAGATCTTGATGGCTCTAAAGTCCTTATTCTTCCCATTAGATGATGCTAGCTGGGAGAATGAAAAGCATGAGCATAATCAAGGTGAGAAGGACCTTGAAGATGCTGAATTTATTTATTCACTCAACTCTCTCATAGCTAGGAAAAAGACAGGTAGATGTGGATCCTTTTTAATCTCCCAGTTCCTGAACAGGACCCGGATTAAAAGACTTTTAGTTCAGTTCAGTCACTCAGCTGTGTCCGACTCTTTGTGATCCCATGGACTGCAGTACACCAGGCTTCCCTGTCCATCCTATTGTAAACAGTGCTGCTGTGAACATTGGGGGTACTTGGGTCTTTTTCAGTTTTGGCTTCCTCAGGGTATATGCCTAGGAGTGGGATTGCTGGGGCATATGGTAGTTTTATTCCTAGTTTTTTAAGGAAGCTCCATACCATCTTCCAGTTTACATTCCCACTAACAGTGCGAGAGCAATCCCTTTTCTCCACACCCTCTCCAGCATTTATTGTTTGTAGACTTGTTGATGTTGGCCATTCTGACCGGTGTGAGGTGATATCTCATTGCGGTTTTGATTTGCATTTCTCTAATAATGAGTGACGTTGAGCATCTTTTCATATGTTTGTTAGCCATCTGTATGTCTTCTTTGGAGAAATGTCTATTCAGGTCTTCTTCCCATTTTTTGATTGGGTTGTTTGTTTTCCTGGTATTGAGTTGTATGAGCTGTTTGTATATTTTGGAAATTAATCCTTTGTCAGTTGTTTCATTTGCTATTATTTTCTGCCATTCTGAGGGTTGTCTTTTTCACCTGGTTTACAGTTTCCTTTGCAGGACTATGGACAATAGCTAAAATATGGAAGCAACCTAGATGTCCATAGACAGATGAATGGATAAAGAAGTTGTGGTACATATACACAGTGGAATGTTACGCAGTCATAAAATGGAATGCATTTGAGTCAGTTCTAATGAGATGGATGAACCTAGAGCCTATTATACAGAGTGAAGTAAGTCAGGAAGAGAAAGATAAATATTGTATACTAACACATATATATGGAATCTAGAAAGATGGTACTGATGAATTTATTTGCAGGGCAGCAATGGGCAAACAGACATAGAGAACAGACTTATGGACTCAGGGAGAGGGGAGGAGAGGGTGAGATACATGGAGAGAGTAAATAGAAACTTACATTACCAAATGTAAAGCAGATAGCCAATGGGAATTTGCTGTATGTCTCAGGGAGCTCAAACAGGGGCTCTGTATCAACCTAGAGTGGTGGGATGGGGAGGTAGATGGGAGGGAGCTTCAAGAGGGAGAGGATATATGTGTACCTATGGCTGATTGTTAATGTTTGACAGAAAACAACAAAATTCTGTAAAGCAATCACCCTTCAATTAAGAAATAAACTAATTTAAAAAAAAGACTTTAGCCTTACAAAGTTCATGAATCTTGCCACTTGTCTTATGTTTACTGGCATCTTCATTTTGCCTGTTCTTGACTTCTGAATTTCAATGCCCATTGGCATTAAGAGTTCCTTATTTTTTATTTGTTTTTCTCTGTTTTTCACCCCATCCTACACCTAAAGCTGTGGTACACAACCACTAATTTATGAACTAGAAGACTGAAAGCAAAATCAAACTGATAAAAAGTAAACAGGGAGATGTCTAGGGTCATTTCCCAGAAATGGTATTGTTTGTAGATTTTTCTGCTTATGCAAAATAAAGCATAGGGAGGAGAATGGGTAAACTACCTTCTATCTACTTCTGTAGTGTTGGATCTCGCCCTTCCTTTTTCATCTATCAGCTGTTTCTTTTTTTGTTCAATGCATTCATTATTCTCACCCTGGACAAGCTCAACCATGCCCATCAGTTCAGTTCAGTCACTCAGTCGTGTCTGACTCTTTGCGACCCCATGAATCCCAGCACGCCAACCTCCCTGTCCATCACCATCTCCCAGAGTTCACTCAAACTCACGTCCATCGAGTCAGTGATGCCATCCAGCCATCTCATCCTCTGTTGTCCCCTTCTCCTCCTGCCCCCAATCCCTCCCAGCTTCAGAGTCTTTTCGAATGAGTCAACTCTTCCCATGAGCCAACTTCTTCACAGTCCAACTCTCACATCCATACATGACCACTGGAAAAACCATAGCCTTGACTAGATGGACCTTTGTTGGCAAAGTAATGTCTCTGCTTTTCAATATGCTATCTAGGTTGGTCATAACTTTCCCTCCAAGGAGTAAGCGTCTTAAATTTCATGGCTGCAATCACCATCTACAGTGATTTTGGAGCCCCCCAAAATAAAGTCTGACACTGTTTCCACTGTTTCCCCATCTATTTCCCATGAAGTGATGGGACCAGATGCCATGATCTTTGTTTTCTGAATGTTGAGCTTTAAGCCAACTTTTTTACTCTCCTCTTTCACTTTCATCAAGAGGCTTTTTAGTTCCTCTTCCCTTTCTGCCATAAGGGTGGTGTCATCTGCATATCTGAGGTTATTGGTATTTCTCCTGGCAATCTTGATTCCAGCTTGTGCTTCTTCCAGTCCAGTGTTTCTCATGATGTACTCTCCATATAAGTTAAATAAGCAGGGTGACAATATACAGCCTTGATGTACTCCTTTTCCTATTTGGAACCAGTCTGTTGTTCCATGTCCAGTTCTAACTGTTGCTTCCTGACCTGCATACAGATTTCTCAAGAGGCAAGTCAGGTGGTCTGGTATTCCCATCTCTTTCAGAATTTTCCACAGTTTATTGCGATCCACACAGTCAAAGGCTTTGGCAGTCAACAAAGCAGAATAGATGTTTTTCTGGAACTCTCTTGCTTTTTCCATGATCCAGCGGATGTTGGCAATTTGATCTCTGGTTCCTCTGCCTTTTCTAAAACCAGCTTGAACATCAGGGAGTTCACAGTTCACGTATTGCTGAAGCCTGGCTTGGAGAATTTTGAGCATTACTTTACTAGCGTGTGAGATGGGTGCAATTGTGTGGTAGTTTAAGCATTCTTTGGCATTGCCTTTCTTTGGGATTGGAATGAAAACTGACCTTTCCAGTCCTGTGGCCACTGATGAGTTTTCCAAATTTGCTGGCGTATGGAGTGCAGCACTTTCACAGCATCATTTTTTAGGATTTGAAATAGCTCAACTGGAATTCCATCACCTTCAATAGCTTTGTTCATAATGATGCTTTCTAAGGCCCACTTGACTTCACATTCCAGGATGTCTGGCTCTAAGTTAGTGATCACATCATCATAATTATCTGGGTCATGAAGATTTTTTTTGTACAGTTCTTCTGTGTATTCTTGCCACCTCTTTGTATATCTTCTGCTTCTGTTAGGTCCATACCATTTCTGTCCTTTATCGAGCCCATCTTTGCATGAAATGCTCCCTTGGTATCTCTAATTTTCTTGAAGAGATCTCTAGTCTTTCCCATTCTGTTCTTTTCCACTATTTGTTTGCACTGATCTCTGAGGATGGCTTTCTTATCTCCCCTTGCTATCTTTGGAACTCTGCATTCAAATGCTTATATCTTTCCTTTCCTCCTTTGCTTTTCATTTCTCTTCTTTTCACAGCTATTTGTAAGGCCTCCCCAAACAGCCATTTTGCTTTTTTGCATTTCTTTTCCATGGGGATGGTCTTGATCCCTGTCTCCTGTACAATGTCACAAACCTCCATCCATAGTTCATCAGGCACTCTGTCTATCATATCTAGTCCCTGAAATCTATTTCTAACTTCCACTGCACAATCATAAGGGATTTGATTTAGGTCATACCTGAATGGTCTACTGGTTTTCCCTACTTTCTTCAATTTCAGTCTGAATTTGGCAATAAGGAGTTCATGATCTAAGCCACAGTCAGCTCCCGGTCTTGTTTTTGCTGACTGTATAGAGCTTCTCCATCTTTGGCTGCAAAGAATATAATCAATCTGATTTTGGTGTTGACCATCTAGTGATGTCCATGTGTAGAGTCTTCTCTTGTGTTGTTGGAAGAGGGTGTTTGCTATGACCAGTGCATTTTCTTGGCAAAACTCGATTAGTCTTTGTCCTGCTTCATTCCGCATTCCAAGGCCAAATTTGCCTGTTACTCCAGGTGTTTCTTGACTTCCTACTTTTGCATTCCAGTCCCCTATAATGAAAAGGACATCTTTTTTGGGTGTTAGTTCTAAAAGGTCTTGTAGGTCTTCATAAAACCGTTCAGCTTCTTCAGCGTTACTGGTTGGGGCATAGGCTTGGATTACTGTGATATTGAATGGTTTGCCTTGGAAATGAACAGAAATCATTCTGTCGTTTTTGAGATTACATCCAAGTACTGCATTTTGGACTCTTTTGTTGACCATGATGGCTACTCCATTTCTTCTAAGGGATTCCTGCTGCAGTAGTAGATATAATGGTCACCTGATTTAAAATCAAGCATTCCAGTCCATTTTAGTTCACTGATTCCTAGAATGTTGACGTTCACTCTTGCCATCTCCTGTTTGACCACTTCCAATTTGCCTTGATTCATGGACCTGATATTCCAGGTTCCTATGCAATATTGCTCTTTACCACATCGGATCTTGCTTTTATCAGCAGTCACATCCACAACTGGGTATTGTTTTCGGTTTGGCTCCATCCCTTCATTCTTTCTGGAGTTCTTTCTCCACTGATCTTCAGTAGCATATTTGGCACCTACCAACCTGGGGAGTTCCTCTTTTGGTATCCTATCATTTTGCCTTTTGATACTGTTCATGGGATTCTCAAGGCAAGAATACTGAAGTGGTTTGCCATTCCCTTCTCCAGTGGACCACATTCTGTCAGACCATGCCCATACTACTACTACTAAGTCGCTTCAGTTGTGTCCGACTCTATGCGACCCCATAGACAGCAGCCCACCAGGTTCCCCCATCCCTGGGATTCTCCACGCAAGAACACTGGAATGGGTTGCCATTTCCTTCTCCAATGCATGAAAGTGAAAAGTGAAAGTGAAGCCGATCCTCAGCGACCCCATGGACTGCAGCCCTCCAGGCTCCTCCGTCCATGGGATTTTCCAGGCAAGAGTACGAGAGTGGGGTGCCATTGCCTTCTCCTGACCATGCCCATAGCTACTGCTAAAATTCTTATAGTGTATCGGTGACCCTCAAAGCTCTAGCATCTATATTGATTTTCTTCTAACTTGACACCTATATTTCTAACAGCAACATGTATCTCCATCTGCGTATTTTACCTAGGCATCATAACCCCAACATGCTTCCTCTTCCTCCTCTTGGACACATTCCTCATTTTCTATGGCCTGTCTTGATGACTAATATCTCTGTCCTTCAAGTTCTCCAGATCAGAAATCCAGGAGTCACCCTAAATATCTTACTCCCATGCTTGCCATTCAGTATGCCACAGATAATTATTGATTTGACTTTCCTAATAGCTTTTATATCTATCTTCTCTTTATTGCCATTGCTACACCTTCAGATCAGGTCACTTAATTCTTGCCAGGACAGTTTATGTCATTGGCTTTTTAATTGTCCTTCTGCCTCAGGAGTAGTCTGGTGCAGAAAAATGCTTAAAATCCTTCAAAGGAACTCCAGTTCTCAGATGACAAAAAGCAAAGCTCTTCTAGAGATGAGCCCTGATGTGTTTTTGATCTCATCCTCTTTACCATGCCTCTGTGTGCTCAACCTAAAAATGAACAACCTTATTTTACCAAATCCAATGTACTATTGGTTGTAAGCTACACTGTTATTTTATGTTTCAACTGCAAGGAGATCCAACCAGTCCATTCTAAAGGAGATCAGCCCTGGGTGTTCTTTGGAAGGAATGATGCTAAAGCTGAAACTCCAGTACTTTGGCAACCTCATGCGAAGAGTTGACTCATTGGAAAAGACTCTGATGCTGGGAGGGATTGGGGGCAGGAGGAAAGGGGGATGACAGAGGATGAGATGGCTGGATGGCATCACCGACTCGATGGACGTGAGTTTGAGTGAACTCTGGGAGATGGTGATGGACAGGGAGGCCTGGAATGCTGTGATTCATGGGGTCGCAAAGAGTCGGACATGATGGAGCGACTGGACTGAACTGAACTGACTAAAGGGCTTCCTTGGTGGCTAAGTGGTAAAGAACCTGCATGCCAATGCAGGAGATGCAAGTTCAGTCCCTGGGTGAGGAAGATCCCCTGGAGAAGGAAATGGCAACTCACTCCAGTATTCTTGCCTGGAAGATCCCATGGACAGAGGAGCCTGGCAAGTGAGAGTCCATGGGGGTCACAAAAGATTCAGAGACAATTTAGTGACTAAGCAACAAGAAAGGGGGAGGGGAATGCTGTCAACTGAACTATGACTCATCATCAACTGTAAAATATATCCCAACTTAAGATATTAAAATGTGAAAAACTATGTGGCCTAGAAGGGATGAAATCCAGTACTTGCCATTTCCCTCCAGCCCTGTTGGTCTCTTGCACAGGTTAATCTCTTTAGCTGAATGCTTTTACTTCACTTGAACCCCTTGAGGACCAGGATCCTGCTCATCCCTTCAGGTTCCCACTTAATTGTCTCTTTTTTTCAGGAAGGATTCCCTGCTCTCTCTTGGCATTCTGAACTCCCCACACTGCATTATCTCTGTTATGATAGTTAGCACATGGACATCATTATTTGTTCCCAGCCTTGGAAAGCAGAGACTGTGTTCTACTCATCTTTGTTTCCCTGGTGTTCAGCATGATGCTGGGAGATAGTAGGTACTTAATTAGTGTCTTAGCTTGGGCTGCCATAATAGAATGTCATAGACTAAATGGTTTAAACAACAGAAATGTGTTTCTCACAGTTCTTCAAGGTGGAAAGTTCAAGGTCAAGGTGGGTTTCACTCTGAGGCCTCTTTTCTTGGCTTGTCAGTGGTTGGCATTTCACTATGTGCTCATATGACTTTTTCTTTTGTGGTCACAGACAGAGAGAAGGAGCAAATTCTTTGATCTCTTCTTAAACCCCATCGTAAAGGTCCCATTCTCATGAGCTCATTTAAACCTAACTACCTCTCAAAGGATCCATCTCCAAATACCATCACATTAGAGTTTGGGCCTTCAACATATGAAGCTGGGGTAGGACACAGTTCATTACAGAAACTGTGCATGCTCAGTTGCTCAGCTGTATCTGACTCTTTGCAACCCCCATGGACTGTAATCTGCCAGGCTCCTCTGTCGGTGGGATCTTCCAGACAAGAATACTGCAGTGGGTTGCCATTTCCTTCTCCAAGGGATCTTCTCAATCCAGGGACTGGATCGGCATTCTCTGCATCTCCTGCATTAGCAGGCAAATTCTTCACCATTGAGCCACCTAAGAAGCCTGAAATTAGTGTTTGGTAAATAAAGTAACAGGACTTTCCCTGGTGGCTCAGTGGTAAAGAATCCACCTATCAATGCAGGAGATGTGGGTTCAATCCCTGGGTTGGGAAGATGGCTTGGAGAAGGAAATGGCAACTGACTCCAGTATTCTTGCCTGGGAAATTCCATGGATAGAAGGAGCCTGGTGGGCTACAGTCCATGGGGTCACAAAAGATTCAGACATGACTTAGTGACTAAACAACAACAACAAATAAAGTAATGAATGCTACTCTGACTCACACCCCCAGTTTACCCTGACCTTGATTCCTGGATGTACCATGGCTTAGATTGACCTGTCTGGTGACCCTTGACCTATGCTTCACCAATGATTTTATTTTGCCTCTGTAATCAACTAACACAGATGAGATATTAAGGTTTATCACTGATCCAGCCAACTAGATCTTCCTAACCTCCTTGAATTATAAATGTCTTGCATTCCCTACAGCATCTAGCACAGGGTTCCACATGTACTGAAGGCTCAATCACTCCTTTTTTGATTGTTCTCCCAGCCCTTTATAATTGGGGCAGAAAGTGCAAGATGCTGAGAAACAGCCTGAGTCTTAGATTTAGGATTTTAGTTGCCATAGGATCTATTTTGCACAGAAATGCTTTTGTTATCACTGGAACATTATTGTTCAAATTATAGAACTGATTACTCTTTAAGCTTCTGTCTCCAGTGATTAATTTGTATTCTTTGTCCTGGTGTAAAATCAATGATTAGAACATCTAGCTTAGTTAGCAAGAACATTGTACGGAGCACACCGTCAGGTTCATTTTAATAACTGTTAAAGTTTTTAGCCAATGGCTTGAAAAATCTTTCACTCTCAGGCCTCATATGGCTTTTTCCCACCACAAGTAAACCCTATTAATCCTATTTTGTCAAATTTAGTCTGTTATTTTATTTCATTGTGAATGTTCTTATAGAGGTAATTTATGATATGTTTAGATTGGTGGATTTTTGTAAACATAATAGGTATTTTTTGTATTTTCATCATAGATGTTGATTTAGCTAATCATAAAATATTACTACAGTCTCTAAAAAGGATCAGGAATCAAAATGAACAAAAAGATGGTTAGCTATTTTTCTCTTCAACTGATTCGAAGGAAGGGAAAGTCTGATCAAGAAGTTTCTATAGATGCAAGTCATTTTATGAGTACCTATTAATGTCTTGATGTAAGCTCATTAGAATCTGAGGTTCTTACAATGGATACGATTGCACACTATTCATAATCAAAAGTAAATCCAGTTTATGACTTTATCTAATATTTGATTCACTGGATATTGTCAAGTGGTCATATTAAATGTGGTAAAAACCAGTTTTTCATGGTTAATAATGTCTAATAGGAAGATTAGAGTATTTATTTGAGATGGGCAGATACTGTCTCAAGTATGATTGAAGTATGATTGGAGTCAATGACTATGTTCAAGTGCATATTGAGTTCTAATGGTAAAATGGAAGAATTTTTCGTTATCAAAGAAGTGGCCAGACCAATCAGAACAGTATGTTATAGGTGGTTCAGGTTGTGAGCCAAGTTCTTTTAAATTGGTTTTAGGCAAGTGAAAATCTATGAAAACAGATGTTCCCACTGCAAGGCTCAACCCCTTATCTCTGTTGCCAGCAAATTTTGCAACAGTTTTGTTGCTTTGATACCTTCTGTTGAAATACTCATATTGGTTAAAGTCCTAAGCCATGGACAAAACTGTGAAGCAAGTGAAATTTGTCTTTGAATCTCTACCACTTAACTCCTTCTGAACCTTCTTGACTATTTGAATTCTTTGCTATTCCTTCTTGATTCAAATCAAGATTTGGATTCCTTCCTCTTGCCTTTAAGTCCCAAGTACCCCCAAGTTCCCTCTACTACGTCTGAGGAGTCCTATTCTGTTATTCAATATCCTCTAATCTACTCACTTCATTGTAACTAGTCTTATTCTAAAAGGGTATTAGGAAAGAAAATAAGCCAATGAAGTATTTTCACACTGAGGTCCAGACTCAGTTTTCTGTATCACAACTTGAGGGATACTGTCAAGTTGGGATACTGTCAAACTGGAGCACAACTGAAGGACGGGAGGGTGGAGTACACAATTTCATGTCATGGTTATCTGAAGGCAATGGGACTGGGGAGGGGAATTAAACCTGGTGATTAAAAAATGAGAGAGCTGCCTTCAGATTTGTGAAACAGTCTCAAAGTCGTCATCATGTTCATAATTATCATCATAACCACCCATGAAACTCCCGGGAATGCTGAATATTTTATGGACTTTGTCTCCAGTCCTCACAGCAAGCCTACAAGACTGGTATTGATGGGGAGAAGCCAGACTTGAATATTAAGAGTTAAAGGGGACTTTAGAGATCATGCAATTTAACATTTCTCCCAATTCAAAATCAACAAAAACTAATTCCATGTGCATTCAAATAATGGGGCTATAACCATGGATGCCAGTTGCAAGGAAGATAATTTTTGATCAACCTAAAATTATCTTGTAAAAACAACTCTAACAATTTAGAGTTGTTTTAAAATAGCATGACTTTCCATAGGAGATGTGCAATTCCAGTCACTGGAGGTGTGCAAATAAGGCTGGATGACCACAAGAGTACTGCGGAGGAAATTCAAGCCTCAGAAACAGAGATGAGATGAAATACCTTTGGTAATCCCATTAAACTTCTAACTCTGAATCGAAGTCATGAATGACATGTAACTATTAACAATACCTGCCTCCTGATGCTCATAGCCTCCATGATTATAAAATTTATAGAAAAAAATGCTACGTACAGTATGGGGGTAGTGGACTGGCTCATATCTGTTTGTATGTACAGAACACCAAACCCCAAATCAGTGTAAAAGCACCATGCCTCACAATGCATAAGCTCTGGAGCTCAGATCTTCAACTTAGTTCAAATCTTGGTTCTGCTCTTTCTACTTATATTAGTTTCCTATTACTGTTGTTACAAATTACCACAATGCAGTGGTCTTAAACAACACAAATTAGTATCTTACATTACCGGAGGTTAGAAGTATAAAGCAGGTCTTAGTGGGCTGAAATTAGATGTCCGCAGGGCTGCATTCCTTCTGGACATTCTAATAAAGTATCTATTTTCTTGCCCTTGCCAACTCCTAGGGATCTGTTTATTATTTGGACCATGGCCTCTTCCTTCATCTTCAAAGCTAGCAAGGCAGCATCTTTAAATCTCTGTTTCTGCTTCTGCAATTACATCTTCTCTGACTCTGACCTTCCTACCTGCCTATTATAAGAGCCCATGTGATTACACTGGACCTATCAGATAATCCAGGGTAATATTTCCATCTCAAGATCTATGACATAATTATATCTGCAAAGTCCCTTTGTGTGTAAGGTAATATATTCACAGCTTGCAGGGATTAGAATGTGGATAACTTCAAGGGACCATTATTCTGCCTACTATACTAGTCACGTAAACTCATGCAAATTATTGTATCTTCAAGCTTTGTTTTTTCATTTGCAAAATGATGGTGATGATAATGGGTTTCTCAAATACTGTTGTGAAAATATGATGAGATAATGCACCTAGAGTGCTTGGCACAGGGCCTCATACTTAACAAACTATACTTTAAGAAACTTAGGGATAGAAGGACAGAATAAATCAGTTCTCAGGCAAAAATGGCTGTCACTGAGAGGCTGCTTCCACAAAGCTATTTGAACAAACAAAGATGGAGAAAAACCTAGTATGGGGCGGGGTGGGCAGGGGATACCAAAACTTGACTATTATCAAAAGCACCATCTTTCACAAGTTTCTTGTCTTTGTTCTCCTTAACACTGAGCCTTGAGCATAATTAGTACCAATTAAATGGAGTGCTGTGCTGTGCTGATGACAATTCTTAAAGCTGGAAGGAACATGCAGTCATCTCACTAGACACCTCTAGCAGCCAACATTCTCCCATGCTTGAAACTGGCATTCCATTTTTAGACAGAAGTAATAATTATAAAATTCCATCCTGGTATTAAGACAAACTGACCCCTTTGGCTTTCCTTTAGTCTATTTATGCTGCTGCTTGTTTACCATGCATTTAGTGTTTCTTCTGAGACAGTATTTCTTCAGTTACTTAAAGACAGTACTACTGTCCTTAGCCCCCTTCTGCCCCACCCTTAAACTTTCTCTTTTCTGAAATAAACAAACCCAGTTCCTCATACTAAAATTAAACATAGATCAAGGTTGGTTTTGAGGCAACAGGAGAAAAAGAACTGAAACAACAGTGCTTTTTTTTTTTTTTCCCCCTTTGTTCTGACCACATCCTCTTGTTCATCTTGAATATCAGAGTGGATAGATTATAAACATGGAATGGAAGAAAGCCAAGAGGCTCTTCATATTGACACTACTATGACTCTGGTCTGAGCTACCATTATTTCTTTCCAGGACTGCTGCAATAGCTTTCTAACTACATGCTAGCTCTGACCTAGAAATTAAATAGAAATGAAAGTCACTCAGTCGTGTCTGACTCTTTGCAATGCCATGGACTGTAGCCTGCAGGCTCATCTGTCCATGGAATTCTCCAGGCCAGAATACTGGAGTGCGTAGCCGTTCCCTTCTCAAGGGGATCTTCCCAAGTCAGGGGTCAAACCCAAGTCTCTTGCATTTCAGGCCGATTCTTTACCATCTGAACCACCAGGGAAGCCCAGGAATACTGAAGTGGGAAGCCTATCCCTTCTCCAGGGATCTTCCCAATCCAGGAATTGGACCAGGATCTCTTGCATTACAGGCAGATTCTTTACCAGCTGAACTACCAGGGAAGCCTCTGACTTAACTTAAAGATAAGAGCACTGAGACAAAGAGTCTAAATAAGTAACTCATCTAAGGGCATACCATAAGCAGAAGAATTAATACCAAGACTGTTTTTAATTCACAGCCTATGAGAAAATGAAGGCTGGCTATTGAAATCAACAATTGGGTCATGAATTCACTCTAGATGAAGTAAAGATAAAAGCATGTCTGAAAACTAATTTAAAGACTTAGGGTTCTAAAAAAGTGGAATAAGCACACCCTACTCCATCTCTTTGAATGAATGCAACTGTACAATCTGCACTGATTGCATGAAATAGCTATGTGAAGTCTTTAAAAAATAAATGGCAGCATGCAGATTGGAGTATAAGACCTTGAATTTGAAGTTTTACCAAAATGGTGGTGAATTTAACAAACTGGTAGTTTTTCCCTCCAGTATCACCTGGCCTGGACTCAAAAGGCAGCTCAAAATCTGAAACATGTACTGGCTGCTGCCTTAAAAATATCTAAAAGAAGCTCTAGATTTCTGTTTCAAGAGGCAGGGAAAGGGAGACACTATGGGTTACAGATGTTAGGGAATGCTCCAGTTTTGCCGCCATTTTCTCTGACCTAAAACCTCAGGCAATAAAGGAATAGCAGTGCTTTTTCCCAGTCTTCTATTGTTTGGCCCTAGTCATGAGATGTGTCCAGCAGAGTGGAAAAAATAAAGATTCAATTATCTGGCTGGAAGCCCCCAGGAGTTTGAAACATATGGGTGAGATCGTGGAAAAGTGGGAAATCAAATGAGTAATCCCATAACATTGTATGTGAAAGCTGGGCCTACCTTTGATGTGCATATATATGGATCTGAGCATATATAGGATTAAAGAATCGAATGACAGGAGAGAACACCTCCCACGTCCCAGATTGGCCAGAGTAGTACATCTGTGGGGCTAATCTGAATAACACTGAAAACATCTTGAAACTGAACTGATATTGGAGAATTGATATTGGATTGGCCCATAGAAGATAAGTCAGAGTCTGTGGCTTGAATGTAACCTGGAAAATTGCCTGCTAGAACAAAAAAAGAAAGTAATTTTCCTTAGGGTTTAAACAAGACTCAGAATCTCATAACATAATATTCTAAATGTCTAGCTAGCATTCAATACAGAGTTATTTAGTATACAGACAACCAAAACTAAAAGAAAGGGACAATCCCAAAACCCAGGGAAATCTTGACTATGAAGGAAAACACAATGGCAACTCTAAGATGAAACAGATGTTGGACTAATTTACAGGAAGGAAGAAAACAATGCTCTTGAAACAAATGGAAAGGTAGAGTATCTCAGCAAAGAAATGGAAGATATGAAAGGAGAACCAAGTTGTTATTTTTTTTAAACTCAGGTATAATTCACATATTAGTTTCAGGTATATAACATACTGTGATGACAAATTTACCCTCTTGACAACTTTCAAATATGCACTACAGCATTACTGACTATCGTCAGCATGCTGTGCACTGCATCCCCATGTCGTATTTTACAACTAGAAGTTTGTACCTTTCAGCCTTCTTCATCCATTTGCTCATCTGTCTACCCCTCTGGCAACCACCATTCTGTTCTCTGTATCTATGAATTTTGTTTTGCTTGTCTTTCATTTTGTTTTTTAGATTCCACATATAAATGAAACCATATTGCATTTCTCTTTCTCTGTCTTATTTATTTCACTTAGTGTAAAAGCCTCTAAATTCATTCATGTTGTCACCAATGGCAGGATTTCATTCTTTTCTATGACTGAGTAGTAGATCTCTTGAAGAAAACTGGAGATATCAAGGGAACATTTCATGTAAGGAAGGGCACAATAAAGGACAGAAATGGTAAGGACCTAAAAAAAGCAGAAGAGATTAAGAAGAGGTGGCAAGAATACACAGAAGAACTATACACAAAAGCTCTTAGTGACCTGGATAATCACAATGGTGTGGTCACTCACCTAGAGCCAGACACCTGGAATGTAAAGTCAAGTAGGCCTTAGGAAGCATTAGTATAAACAAAGCTAGTGGAGGTGATGAAATTCCAGCTGAGCTATTTCAAATCCTAAAAGATGATGCTGTTAAAGTGATGCACTAAATTATTCAGCAAATTTGGAAAACTCAGCAGTGGCCACAAGACTGGAAAAGGTTAGTTTTCATTCCAATCCCAAAGAAGGGCAATGCCACAGAATGTTCAAACTACTAAACAAATGTGCTCATTTCACACACTAGTAAGGTCGTGCCCCAAATCCTTCTGAGATAGTAAAGAATCCACCTGCAATGCAAGAGAACTGGGTTCGACCCTTGACTTGGGAAGATACCCTGGAGGAAGGCATGGAAACGCACTCTAGTATTCTTGCCTGGAGAATCTCCATGGACAGAGGAGCCTGGTGGGCTACAGTACTCCGGGTCGCACAGAGTCAAACATGACTGAAAACAACTAAGCAACAGAAGCAGTCTTTAGCAGTATGTGAACAGAGAACTTCTAGAGGCACCAGCTGGGTTTAGAAAAGGCAGAGAAACCAGAGAGCAAATTGCCAACATTCAAAAAAAAGCAAGGAAACTGGGAGAAAGCAAGGGAATTCCAGAAAAACATCTACTTCTGCTTCATTGATTATGCTAAAGCCTTTGACTTTGTGGATCACAACAAACTGTGGAAAATTCTTTAACATATGGGAATACCAGAACACCTTACCTGTCTCCTGAGAAACCTTATGTGCGTCAAGAAGCAACAATTAGAACCAGACAGGAAACAATGGACTGGTTCAAAATTGGGAAAGGAGTACGACAAGGCTGTATATTGCCACACTGCTTATTTGACTTCCTGGTGGCTCAGCTGGTAAAGAATTCGCCTGCAATGTAGGAGACCTTGGTTTGCTCCCTGGATTGGGAAAATGCCCTGGAGAAGGGAATGACTACCCACTCCAGTATTCTTGCCTGGAGAATTTCATGGACTGTATAGTAGATGGGGGTCACAAAGAGTCGGACATGACTGATTGACTTTCACTCACCTCACTCACATGCAGAGTACATCATGCAAAACGCTGGGCTGGATTGAATCACAAGCTGGAATCTAGAATGCTGGGAGAAATACCAACAACAACAGACATGAAGATGATACCACTTTAATGGCAGAGAGTGAAGAGGAACTAGAGCCTCAGATGAAGGTGAAAGAGGAGAGTGAAAAAGTTGATTTAAAACTCAACATTCCAAAAACTAAGATTATAGCATGTTGTCCCATCACTGCATGGCAAATAGGAGGGGAAGAAGTGGAAGCAGTAACAGATTTTATTTTCTTGGACTCCAAAATCACTGCAGATGGTGACTGCAACCATGAAATTAAAAGGCACTTGCTCTTTGGAAGGAAAGCTATGACAAACCTCTACAGCATATTAAAAAGCAGAGACATCACTTTGCTGACAAAGGTCCATATTGTTAAAGCTATGGTTTTTCCAGTAGTCATGTATGGATGTAAGAGTGGACCATAAAGAAGGCGGAGCACCAAAGAATTGATGCTTTCAAATTGTGGTGCTAGAAAAGACTCTTGAGAGTCCTTTGGACAGAAAGGAGATCAAACTCATTAACTAAAGGAAATCAACCCTGAATATTCATTGGAAGGACAGATGCTGAAGCTGAAGCTCCAATACTTTGACCACCTGATGCAAAGAGCAGACTCATTGGAAAAGACTCTGATGCTGGGAAGGATTGAGGGCAAGAGAAGGGGGCAGCAGAGATGAAATGGTTAGATAGCATCACTGAATCAATGCACATGAATGTGAGCCAACTCCAGGAGATGGTTTAGGACAGGAGAGCCTGGTATGCAACAATCCATGGGGTCACAAAGAAGCAGACATGACTTAGGACTAAACAACAACCACCACAACAGTATTGCATTGTGTCAGTATGTGTGTATCAGTTCAGTTAGTCACTCTGTTGTGTCCTACTCTTTGCGACCCCATGGAATGCAGCACGCCAGAATTCCCTCTCCATCACCAACTCTGGGAGCATGATCAAACTCATATCCATCAAGTCAGTGATGCCATCCAACCATCTCATCCTCTGTCCTCCCCTTCTCTTCCCGCATTGAATCTTTCCCAGCATCAGGGTCTTTCCAATGAGTCAGTTTTTCACATCAGGTGGCCAAAGTATTAGAGCTTCAGCTTCAGCATCAGTCTTTCCAATGAATATTCAGGACTTATTTCTTTTAGGTTTGACTGGTTTGATCTCCTTGCAGTTCAAGGGGCTCTCAAGAGTGTTCTCCAGCACCGTAGTTCAAAAGCATCAATTCTTTGATGTTCAGCTTTCTTTATGGTCCAACTCTTACCTCCATACATGACTACTGGAAATACAATAGCTTTGACTAGATGGACCTTTGTTGGCATAATAATGTCTCTGCTTTTTAATATGTTGTCTAGGTTGGTCATAGCTTTTCTTCCAAGGAGTAAGTGTCTTTTAATTTCATGGCTGCAGTCACCATCTGCAGTGATTTTGGAGCACAAGAAAATAAAGTCTGTCACTGTTTTCATTGTTTCCCCATCTATTTGCCAGGAAGTGATGCGACCAGATGCCATGCTCTTCACTTTTTGAATACTGAGTTTTAAGCCAGCTTTTTCATTCTCTTTCATTTTCATCAAGAGGCTCTTTAGTTCCCCTTCACTTTCTTCCATAAGGGTGGTGTCATCTGCATATCTGAGGTTATTGATATTTTTCCTGGCAATTTTGATTCCAGCTTTTGCTTCATCCAGCCCAGCATTTCGCATGATGTACTCTGTATCTATGCTAAATAAGTAGGGTGACAATATATGGCCTTGACATACTCCTTTCCCAATTTGGAACCAGTTGGTTGTTCCATGTCCGGTTCTATCTGTTGCTTCTTGACCTGCATACAGATTTCTTAGGAGGCAGGTAAAGTGGTCTTGTATTCCCACATCTTTAAGAATTTTCCAGTTTGTTGTGATCCACACAGTCAAAGGCTGTAGTATAGTCAATGAAGCAAATGTTTTTCTGGAATTCTCTTGCTTTTTTTATGATTCAACAGATGTTGGCAATTTGATCTCTGGTTCCTCTGCCCATTCTAAATCCAGCTTGAACATCTGGAAGTTCATGGTTCACATACTATTGCAGCCTGGCTTGGAGAATTTTGAGCATTACTTTGCTAGCATGTGAGATGAGTACAACTGCGGGGTAGTCTGAACATTCTTTGGCATTGCCTTTCTTTGGGATTGGAATGATAACTGACCTTTTCCAGTCCTGTGGCCACTGCTGAGTTTTCCAAATTTGCTGGCATATTGCGTGCAGCACTTTCACAGCATCATCTTTTAGGATTTAGAATAGCTCAGCTGGAATTCCATCACCTCCATTAGCTTTGCTCATAGTGATGCTTCCCAAGGCCCATCTGACCTTGCACTCCAGAATGCTTGGTTCCAGGTAAGTGATCACACCATCATAGCTATCTTGGTCATGAAGATCTTTTTTGTATAGTTCTTCTGCGTATTCTTGCCACCTCTTAATATCTTCTGCTTCTGTTAGATCCATACCATTTCTGTCCTTTATCGAGCCCATCTTTGCATGAAATGTTCCCTTGGTATCTTTAATTTTCTTGCAGATATCTCTAGTCTTCCCCATTCTATTGTTTTCCTCTATTTCTTTGCATTGATCACTGAGGAAGGCTATCTTATCTCTCCTTGCTATTCTTTGGAACTCTGCATTCTGATGGATATATCTTTCCTTTTCTCCTTTGCCTTTCACTTCTCTTCTTTTCAAAGCTATTTGTAAGGCCTCCTCAGACAACCATTTTGGCTTTTTGCATTTCTTCTTCTTGGGGATGGTTTTGATTATCGCCTCTTGTACAATGTCATCGACCTCCATCTGTAGTCCTTCAGGCACTCTGTCTATCAGATTTAATCCCTTGAATATATTTGTCACTTCCACTGTATAATTGTAAGTGTATGTTACATCCATACATATATTCTTCTTTTTCATTCATCCATCAATGGACACTTAAGTTATTTTTAAAATAAAATGTGCAAACAAAAACTGACTGAAAGTGAAAGTGTTATTTGTGTGCAACTGCCGGGGTCCAGCCCCAGTGGATCCAGGGTGATTCGAAGGTGGGGGGACGGCATCGGCGTCTTTGGAAAAATACATATTTAATTACAGATATAGAGAGAGATTAGAAACATATAGTGTAGTAGGAGATAGTGTAGTGGAGAAAAGGAGGCTGAATCCAGATGGGAATTCAGCCAGAGAAATGGGAGCAAGAAAGAAGCAACAAGGGGGAATCAGTCTTTCCAGAAACTGATCCGATTTCTTTATTTTGGGGTTTGCTTATATACCTTTTGTTACATATAGGGATGAATACAGAGTCACGTGGGGGTCAGCAGTCCTGACCTTTATCAAAATCAGGTGCTTCACATAAATGTATAAAAAAAAGGTCTTAGGGATATTACATCATCTTCTGGCCATGAGTGAGACCTGCTGACATTTTATGATCCTTTCTTTCTGATAACCAAAAAACTTATTTCTTCCAAGGGTGTTTTTTCTTAAACCAGGCACCACCCTCCAAATAAAGTTGCATTCCTATAGGATGAGGGTGTAGTGAGTTACAATCAAGAAAGGAATCTATTTAACCCAAGGTTAACATGATTAATCTTAAAGGTTAATACTTATTTCTCCTATATGTTAGTTATATTCATTATAAGGGCAGGGAATATGGAGATTTAGCAGCAAACATCAGCCCAACAAATGAAAATCCTTTCACCAATGCTTCCCTTAAGATTTAGTCTTAAGATAGTGATAAAGTTACATTTTTACATAGCAAGGACACAGTAATTTATAACAAAGTACCGTGATCTATTACAAAAGAGAAAATCCATTAACTCAAAAAGTCTAGTATTGCTAACATCAAAAACTACTATATTTCCTTTTCTATATTCCAAATACATTGATTAATATATTCCCAGGTGCCTAAGGATATGGAGGCCTGGCAGCAATCATTGACTCAATGAGAAGAAAAAGCCCTATGCTAATTAAGACTATCAAAATACTCCAAAACTCTCTGTGCTGTTTACAGTTGAGAGGTAGTAAACAATCATGTGCAGGAGTATGGATAATCCTGTCACACAAGCTAGTCTGTCAGCGGAGAGGTTTGACCTGAGACATCCTTGTCACACCCAGGGTAGGCAATTAGCAGCAATTATTGGCACAACAAATGAAAAGCCCTTCACCAATATAATTCCTAACCAACCCACTATACTAATAATTTCCAACTCCCCCAAAGAATTTGCCTTTAGTAAGTCTAAAACATCTCGTGCCTCTCAGGTTGGGAGGCTGTAAACAATCACATGTGCCGGAGGAACCTATACAGGCCGGCTAGATAACCTTCAGAGGAGTCCCTAAGCTGAAACACTCTTGTCATGCCCAGGAATTTTTATTGCCTCGGAGCTGCACGTTTACTCCTTCTCCGAGAGAAAAGGTTATGGGGGAGAGCATAAAACAGACTCTGGTTTTGGGGTAGATGCTCGGGAACAGGGGGTTTCCTGAGGCTTGATCATGCCTTTGCGTATGCCAAGCCTCCTTCCTCATGACCTTTGCCATGGGCGGAGTTCCTCACACTGGCCCCCGGCATGCAACGCTTTGTGACCCCATGGACTGTAGCCTACTAGGCTCCTCTGTCCATGGAATTCTCCAGGCAAGAATACTGGAGTGGGTTGCCATTTCCTTCTCCAGGGACTGAACTTGCAAGAATCTGCTGCAGGTGGATTCTTTACCACTCAGCCACAAGGGAAGCCCAGATACTCATACGCAAAAACCAAAACAAAAAAAAAGTGACCATGACATAAGTCTTATGGCAGAGTACAAATAAAAATACCCCAAATATTAAAGATATGCTTCAGTGTGAAATATAAAACTATAAAATTTTTAAAAGAAAACACAAAAGATCTTCCTGATGTGAAGTTAGGAAAAACATTCTTAGATATGACACAAAAAGTATGACCCATTAAATTTAAAAAAAAAAGGAGAAGCCAGACTTCATTAACGTGAAAAAATTTTGCTCTGTGAAACACACTGTTAAGAGAACGAAAAGCCAAGTTATATGCTGGGGGAAATATTTGCAAGTTACATATTTGACAAAGGACTTGTACCCAGACTATATAAACAACTCTCAAAGTTCAACAGTAATAAACTTCCCAATTAAAGAATATGTGAAGGACCTGAACTATGCCTCACCTAACATGATACACAGATGGCATATAACGACAGGAAAAAGATACCCAACACCATAAACTGTTATGGAAATGGAAGTGAATGCCACGATGAGATAACACCACACCTACTAGTGTAACTAAACTAAAAAATACTGACAATACCAAGTGCTGATAAGAATGCAGAACAACTAGAACTGCTGTATATTGCTGGTAGTAATGAAAAAAATGGTACACTAGCTATGAAAAATAGCTCAGTAGTTTCTTTTAATGTTAAACATACACTTAACTTATGGTCTAGCAGTTGCATTCCTAAAGAAACAAAAATTATGTTCCTATAAAACTTTATACATGAATATTAATAGTAACTCTATTCATAAAAGTTTTTGTTGCAAAAAACTGAAAACAAGCCAAATATCCTTCAACATGTCAATGGAAAAACAAATTGTGGTACAATGAAATACCACCCAGTAATAAAAATGAATGAATTAGTGATACATTCAACAACATGAACGAACATTAAAGACATTACACTTAGTGAAAGAAAACACTCTCAGACTAGTCATACTTACTATATGATTCCTATTATATGATATTCTAGAAAAGAAAAAACAAAGATGACAGAGAAATGATTGAAGCTGGCCAGAAGATAAGTTTAGGAGGAGGCTGTGATTTAAAAGGGGCAGCACAGGGAATTTTGATGGTGATGGACCTATTTCATAACTGTTTGTGGTGAAGGTTTTAGGAATCTATCTATGTGTTAAAATGCATAGAATACATACATCAAAAAAGTCAATTTCACTGGACGCAAATATAAAAAATAGAGAAAATGGAACATAAATTTATTCTTGGCATTTCAGATACAAATGAAATAATACTCATAAAAAGAAAAATATGAAACACAAAGGCACACAGAACAATATCACATGAGTATCAAACAATTTTTCGGAAGAGAGTAAGTAACTTGACAAAAGGTCACATGTTTAATAAAAGAAACAATGGTATTTGAAGACAGGTCAGTCAACTTGAACTACAGAAGGACTTTACAACTGCACTACACAGTATTTAATACCTGGGTTTAGCGATTAAGAGCATTTGGATGTGGACTCAACATGCCTGCATTTAAATTTTGGCTCCACCCTTCTAGTTCAAAATCTGCTTGCTTACCTATAGCATGAGATTAATAGCAGGATTTACTGATAAATCACCTGGCACATAGTAGGTGCTAGAGAAACAATAGCTATTAACCACTTGAAAACTTGTTTTCTCCACTGGCAATAGAAATAACATTTGCACTGTGAAGTTTGAAACAGTATATGACAAGCATGTCCACTGGGCAGTCGGTTAGTATTTCCAAAAAGAACACAAATCCCTCAGCTTCATATTTGGTTAAAGAAAGAAAGAAAGTAGAATTTAGGTCTGTTTGATACAAAACACAGTGTTTCTTCTACTACAAACTCCACCTCCATCTTCTTTCTCATTTTTGTTGGATAAAGATCAATTCCTGAGTACACGTCCATGAATATTTTAAATTTCTATCAAGATTTTTAAATCAATATTTTATAAATAAAAGACAAGAAATAATAGCCAAGATCAGAAGCAACAAGCAGAGACAGACAGGAGCAAAGAAAAACCCTCCTGTAATAATCTTTCTGAGCATAGCAACTCTGGTTAGCTCACTGCATTCACACATTTGTGAAGCAGGAGCAGAAAGTACAAGTACTTTGGCTATTATTACACGTATAGATCACCTCGATTATTTTAAGTGATGTTGCTTAATACAATGGACAGCAGCTTTTTAAAACAGGCAGAGCTCTTTTCCAAGTATTGACGTCAGCAGGGCCTTGTAATTGTTCCTCTCAATGGCTCAACTGCCACTCCAGTCACAGATGTCCCCTGCATGACAGGGCCCGCTGCTCTCCACACCGTGGCATAGACACATGGAAGCCACCCTCCACTTGGGGTTGGTGGGGTTTGGTAGTGACCTCTGCCTCTAGCTTATTAGTTGTGCTCATCATTTCCAGTCGGAGGTGTAGGATGGTTGGGGGACGTGGTTCAGGGTGTGCTTAGGTAGGGAATCTTTTATCTCTTTTGTCATTTCGGTGTAAGAAATTCAATGCTAGAAAGGGACAGATTGGAAGCCCTCAATCCACCTCAATTCAGCACTGGTACTGGCCCTATTCATAGTCAGAGGGCTGTCTTCCTAAATAGTTTGGTTTTTATTAACAGGTAAGAACCAAAAAGCCCTTTTCCCCTTCCTCCAATTCATTCTCCCACAAGCCCTAAAATGCTGCTAGAAATACTAAGGTTATTAAATCTGGATCAATATTTCAACTAGATCTTTTGGTTCTTTAGCAAAGAGCAAGACTTAAAGGGGAGGGACTCGGGGAAGATAAATTTTGATGAGAACGCTAAAGAAGAGATAGAAAAAGGCATTAGAAGCAGCAAAGAATCTTGAGCCAGGGATAGAGGTGGGATTGGGCTGGGAGTTCAGGGCAGAGATGAAGGGACACAGAGAGAAAAGTAGGCCAGAAATAAAGGTGAAGTTATCAAAAACAATTTTTCCTACTCTGTCAGAAGAGGTTTACCTGGTCCTTCTAAAGTTCAGTAATAAGCAAATGACTCAGTAATTATTCTCTGTGAACAACCTCATTATCACACTTTGAGTAATCTCTGTTGAACAGCAGGAAATCCTAAAGATGTTGGGTCCTAACGACGCTGGGTTTCAGTGATAAAGCGAAATGTATCAACACTTTCAAGTTGGTTGTCTTAATTTTGCCTTTATTTGCTACAGCAAGACTTGGAAAACTATAAAACTCTGTCCGCCCCCCCCCGCCCCCGGTCATGTTCCCATGTCCATAATAATGCTTCCGAAAAGACCAAACTTGAGTCGTGTCCCAGATGTGACCAAGACTGGAGTATTATCTAGTATCTGTATAAAATTCTCATTTTCTAAGAGATTGCTTATTAAAATAGCTCTTGAAACTCCAGAAAGTCTGATTGGTTTTCCCACTGCATTTGAAGACCTTTGTGCCCTGACTGAGATCTGTACATGCTCCGCCTTTGTGATAAATGGCCATGCCCTAGGGTTGGGGTAAGGGGGAGGATGACTGTACACACAGAACAGAAAAAACAGAAATGACATCTTCATTTCCTGCAAAAATCTTTTTGTATAAACTGTGTGAACTTTGCTGAGTTTAAATAAGTACTTTGAAGTCTGTGATGACTGGATTTCTCTCTATACTGTCTAGAGTAACTTCCAGAAATGTCAATTTCTCAGGTGGTGGACCAGAGCCACTGGCTACCTTAAGAAAAAGGAGAAGGAGAATTCCTCTTCTACTTCACAGAAGGGTCTAATATGGATGCAGATAATGAACCATGTAATAAAGTCCCTTGTTTTGCCTCAAGTTCTGTTCATAACCTGGTTAACAGTGTGGGCCCTGGAGTCAAAGAGAACTGGGTTTAAATCCCCTGGGTCTTGACAAGTTATTCACTTACTCTGTCTTGGTTTCTCTCATCTGTAAGATGGAGCTAATAATACTACATAAAGCACTGCAACAAGTTCTTGGAGCATAGTAAGGGCTAACTGAATGGTAGATATTATCATTATTGTTGCTCTTGATGTTTGTTATCACTGACACAATTATTATTCCTTAAATGGGTATCTCCTTTTGATGTGTTCCACAGAATTGGAGCCATTCCACTGACAGACTGGGTAGAGAACTAAAACAGCACTCTAAACCATCTAGGCCCAAGACAGCAATTGGGTTTTCAGCTCAATGTACTGATTAGTTCATTTTTGCTTCTTGGAAGGCTGTGTGGACAAGAATTCTAAGGTTGCTGATGAGATCAGCAGAATGCCATGATGGATTACCAGTGTCTTCCATGAGCAGGAGAGGGAGAAAGGCAATACTTTGCTTATTTGTCAACCCTGTCCTAGGTGCTGTGAGTCGTGGCTCAGATTATTTCAGCTCCTCTGAAATACTGCAGAAAAATACCAACATTTTCCTTCATGGTTACTACAGTTCTAACACACTATGTTAAAAAGAGATTCTCATTGGTAACCCGGTTCAAGACCAAACAGCGAATCTTTTTTTTTTTTTTTAATTTTGTTTCGAGTTTCATTGCTTCCTTCTGGGAAAACTATTTGGCTATTAGACATCATAACCCGAGTAACATGGTGGTCTCCTCTTCCCCAGTAATGATGCTAATAGCTTATATTTTCAGAGCATTTAATTTATAAAATGCTCTTACATCCATTAGGAAATTTTATATTCAACTATTTGGCATGTGGCAAGCACAAAAGGAAGTGAAGGCAAACTGGTGTGGTTATTTCTTAAGTCTCATTTCGAGTTCATTGATGATTGCAGCACATATGTTTTGTTTCCAAAGTGCTGGTGTTTCACTTCCAGGGTAATGGTATCTGCGTCTTGCTGTGAAGCCTCCCTCTGGTTTCTTGACTCCTTAATTTATTTTCCTTTCATTTATGATTCTTCCTCATGTAATACATTTGTCTGTTGTTAAAATATTACCCTCATGTTGTGCAGCATGCCCAAGTATTTCCTCAGTGTGGATCACAGGGCCAATTCTGTTCTCCAGACAAAACGCCAAGGCTAAGATTAGTTCCAGTTTTGTATTAATGACTGTAGATTCTTAAAGCTCGGAAACCTCCAGTTGCTGCACAGATACCGAAATGGTCAAATGGCGGCCTGTGTGGAAAGCAGGCTCTCAATCCTTTTCTGCACTAAAGGGTTGTTTTCCTGTCCTCCTAGATAGCTTCTACTTCAGAAGCATAATACATTCTCTCCCACTCATCCAGTCTCAAGAGATTTGAAACTATTCTGCAATAAAAGATGTGTAAGGTTGACCCTCCCTGCCCACGCTGCTCTCTGCTCAAATGGGTTGAGTCAGTATTTCCTTTCTCTCTAATTCAGCAATTGACCAGCTGGTTTTGTCTGATAGACTAAAAGCCAACTAAATGACCTTCTCCAAACTTCATATAACCAAGAAAAAGGCAGAGTGAAGTAATGATTTAATTAATGGAATCAAAGAAGACTGGTAAAGTAGGTAAATTCGGACCCTAAAACCTCTTTCCTCCATGGCAATATTCTGAGAAGTTTCCATAATACAGTGATTTGTTTCTATTATGAAACTTAAGATTATATATAGGGAACTATGTTTTGTCCTCCATTCATTGTATGGCAACCTAGATGGGTCAAAATTCCTTATAAGAAGAAATAAAAAATGTTACGTTTTGTTCATATGACTTCAAAGCTCAACAACAACAACAACAACAACAACAAACTATAAATACCCATGGCCCTATATCTGTTATATAATTGTTTTCACTGAATTAGGAGTTGGCATTTCAGCCTCAGTATACATTAAAGGGGGATTCCCTGGTGCTCTAGTGGTAAAGAATCTGCCTGCCAATGTAGGAAGTGCAAGAGATGCAGGCTCAGTCCCAAGGTTGGTAAGATCCCCTGAAGTAGGAAATAGCACTCCACTCCAATATTCTCAGGGCTTCCCTGGTGGCTCAGGCAGTAAAGAATCTGCCTGCAATGCAGGAAACCTGGGTTCAGTCCCTGGGTCAGAAAGATTCCCTGTAGAAGGGAATGACAACCCACTCCAGTATTCTTGCCTGGAGAATCCCATGGACAGAGGAGCCTGGCAGATTGCAATCCATGGGGTCACAGAGTTGAACATGACTGTGTGACTAACACTTTCAACCATTTCAACCATATTGAAATCTAATTTTGCATTCAATGTGGGGATACAATTTGAATATATTTTTCACCATAATTCAGTGTGTGTCTTAGGAAGTTCAAGAAAGATGGGTGCTTCAACTTCAGTATTAAATATATAGTCTAAGTTAAAAATGGCATAAACAATACAGACATATAATATCTCACTAATAAGAAGACTAGAGGGAGATAGCTACTGGTACTGAAGCAGTTGTTCATTGATGTCATCAAAGACAGAATTTTTCTGTTTTTCTGCCCTACCATATTTGGCTGTTCTCTCCAATCTATTGCTTTGTGCCTCATGTCACATGATGGCAGCCACAGGACCAGGCCATATGTCCATATTCAGGTCAGGAAGAAAGAGAAGGAATGAGTAAGCAAGTCTTTTCTCCCTACCCATCCAAAAATGAAACAAAAGCTTTGCCAGACCTAATCTACTTATATCTATTGTCATTTCTGGATCACATGATCACCCAACAAAATCAGATTAATGTTAGCCAATTATCATGGCTGTAACAATATGTTATCCCTGGCCCATTTTAAAATAAGTACACTTACAGGCAACCTTGGGCTTCCCAGGTAGCTCAGCTGATAAAGGATCTGCCTATAATGCAGGAGACCTGGGTTCGTCCCTGGGTTGGGAAGATCCCAGGAGGGCTGGCAAACCATTCCAGTATTCCTGCTTAGAGAATCCCTATGAACAGAGGAGGCTTGTGGGCTACAGTCCATGGTGCTGCAAGAGTTGGACACACCTGAGTGACTAAGCACAGCACGTAGGTAACCTTAAATCTAAGGAACTGAGAAAACTTTAAGATATAGCCCCTGCTTTCTTTCTATAACCTTAGCCCCTAGAGGCAATTCTTACATGAAAAAATAAATAATAATGAAACAATAATAGGTACATAGGGCATTCATTATGAAATACAAGTGAATGGCATAGATAGTAAATTTTGAAGGATTTCACTATGGTTTGGGATGAACAGGATAGGTTTTAAACAGTAGGAAGGGTTTAATGTAAATCTTACAAAGGAATTTAAGATAAAATTAAATGTCTTCTTTTGCTATTAAGTACCAGAACTACATGTGTCCTGACATTATTTGTATTATTTACAAATCTTCTTCTCATCTTCTTAATAGGGAGCCAATTTTGGACTTTAGAAATTTTTTGAAGACTCATGGCCCATCAGCTACCTGAAAATCAGAGTCTTGTGATAAGATAAAATAGCATGAACAGGAAAAGTCGGTAGCTGATGTAATGAACTGATGAATACGGATATGTTTATCTGTAGGACACAGGAACTGAAAGATCTTAGTGGAGGGAAGAGAACAGGGAATTTGAATACCGAGGGCAGGGGTTCCAGTTCCAGCTGACATTTCCTAGCTGTAACTTCTTCAGCTTTGTGCTTTCTCATTTGTAAACCAGTGATGGTAATTCCCTTCACATTGACTTGCAGAGATTATATAAGTTAATATCCTAGAAAATGCTGTGTAAGCTTAATTCTGGGGGTAGTAAGCATACAGGCTTTGGCATAGTCAATAAAGCAGAAATAGATGTTTTTCTGGAACTCTCTTGCTTTTTTGATGATCCAGAGGGTGTTGGCAGTTTGATCTCTGGTTCCTCTGCCTTTCCTAAAACCAGCTTGAACATCAGGGAGTTCACGGTTCATGTATTGCTGAAGCCTGGCTTGGAGAATTTTGAGCATTACTTTACTAGCATGTGAGATGAGTGCAATTGTGCGGTAGTTTGAGCATTCTTTGGCATTGCCTTTCTTTGGGATTGGAATGAAAACTGACCTTTTCCAGTCCTGTGGCCACTGCTGAGTTCTCCAAATTTGCTGGCATATTGAGTGCAGCACTTTCACAGCATCATCTTTCAGGATTTGAAATAGCTCA